>NW_027454021.1:0-109987 GCF_040206685.1 Ascaphus truei
GATATATACACGGAGACGTCCTCTCTCTGCACATACAGATATCTACACGGAGACCGTCTCTCTCCCTGCACATACAGCTATATACACGGAGACGTCTCTCTCTGCACAGACAGATATATACACGGAGACGTCTCTCTCTGCACATACAGATATATCACGGAGAGTCTCTCTGCACATACAGATATATATACGGCGACGTCTCTCTCTGCACATACAGATATATACACGGAGACGTCTCTCTGCACATACAGATATATACAGAGCGTCTCTCTCTGCACATACAGATATATACGGAGACGTCTCTCTCTGCACATACAGATATATACACGGAGACGTCTCTCTCTGCACATACAGATAATATACAGGAGACGTCTCTCTCTGCACATACAGATATATACACGGAGACGTCTCTCTCTGCACATACAGATATATACACGGAGACGTCTCTCTCTGCACATACAGATATATACACGGAGACGTCTCTCTGCAATACAGATATATACACGGAGACGTCTCTCTCTGCACATACAGATATATACACGGAGACGTCTCTCTCTGCACATACAGATATATATACGGAGACGTCTCTCTCTGCACATACAGATATATATACACGGAGACGTCTCTCTCTGCACATACAGATATATATACACGAGACGTCTCTCTGCACATACAGATATATATACGGAGACGTCTCTCTGCACATACAGAAATATATACGGAGACGTCTCTCTCTGCACATACAGATATATATAACGGAGACGTCTCTCTCTGCACATACAGATATATACACGGAGACGTCTCTCTCTGCACATACAGATATATACACGGAGACGTCTCTCTGCACATACAGATATATATACGGAGACGTCTCTCTCTGCACATACAGATATATACACGGAGACGTCTCTCTCTGCACATACAGATATATACACGGAGACGTCTCTCTGCACATACAGATATATACACGGAGACGTCTCTCTGCACATACAGATATATACACGGAGACGTCTCTCTCTGCACATACAGATATATACACGGAGACGTCTCTCTCTGCACATACAGATATATACACGGAGACCGTCTCTCTGCACATACAGATATATACACGGAGACGTCTCTCTGCACATACAGATATATACACGGAGACGTCTCTCTCTGCACATACAGATATATACACGAGACGTCTCTCTCTGCACATACAGATATATATACACGGAGACGTCTCTCTCTGCACATACAGATATATATCACGGAGACGTCTCTCTCTGCACATACAGATATATACACGGAGACGTCTCTCTCTGCACATACAGATATATACACGGAGACGTCTCTCTCTGCACATACAGATATATACACGGAGACGTCTCTCTCTGCACATACAGATATATACACGGAGACGTCTCTCTCTGCACATACAGATATATATACACGGAGACGTCTCTCTCTGCACATACAGATATATATATACGGAGACGTCTCTCTCTGCACATACAGATATATACACGGAGACGTCTCTCTCTGCACATACAGATATATATACGGAGACGTCTCTCTGCACATACAGATATATATATACGGAGACGTCTCTCTCTGCACATACAGATATATACACGGAGACGTCTCTCTCTGCACATACAGATATATACACGGAGACGTCTCTCTCTGCACATACAGATATATACACGGAGACGTCTCTCTGCACATACAGATATATATACACGGAGACGTCTCTCTCTGCACATACAGATATATACACGGAGACGTCTCTCTCTGCACATACAGATATATATACGGAGACGTCTCTCTCTGCACATACAGATATATACTACGGAGACGTCTCTCTCTGCACATACAGATATATATACACGGAGACGTCTCTCTCTGCACATACAGATATATACACGGAGACGTCTCTCTGCACATACAGATATATATACACGGAGACGTCTCTCTCTGCACATACAGATATATACACGGAGACGTCTCTCTCTGCACATACAGATATATATACGGAGACGTCTCTCTCTGCACATACAGATATATATACGGAGACGTCTCTCTGCACATACAGATATATACACGGAGACGTCTCTCTCTGCACATACAGATATATACACGGAGACGTCTCTCTCTGCACATACAGATATATACACGGAGACGTCTCTCTCTGCACATACAGATATATACACGGAGACGTCTCTCTCTGCACATACAGATATATATACACGGAGACGTCTCTCTCTGCACATACAGATATATATACACGGAGACGTCTCTCTCTGCACATACAGATATATACACGGAGACGTCTCTCTCTGCACATACAGATATATACACGGAGACGTCTCTCTCTGCACATACAGATATTATACACGGAGACGTCTCTCTCTGCACATACAGATATATAAACGGAGACGTCTCTCTCTGCACATACAGATATATACACGGAGACGTCTCTCTCTGCACATACAGATATATACACGGAGACGTCTCTCTCTACACATACAGATATATACACGGAGACGTCTCTCTCTGCACATACAGATATCTATATACACGGAGACGTCTCTCTCTGCACATACAGATATATACACGGAGACGTCTCTCTCTGCACATACAGATAAATACACGGAGACGTCTCTCTCTGCACATACAGATATATACACGGAGACGTCTCTCTCTGCACATACAGATATATATACACGGAGACGTCTCTCTCTGCACATACAGATATATCTACACGGAGACGTCTCTCTCTGCACATACAGATATATATACGGAGACGTCTCTCTCTGCACATACAGATATATACACGGAGACGTCTCTCTCTGCACATACAGATATATACACGGAGACGTCTCTCTGCACATACAGATATATATACACGGAGACGTCTCTCTCTGCACATACAGATATATATACACGGAGACGTCTCTCTGCACATACAGATATATATACGGAGACGTCTCTCTCTGCACATACAGATATATATACACGGAGACGTCTCTCTCTGCACATACAGATATATATACACGGAGACGTCTCTCTCTGCACATACAGATATATATACACGGAGACGTCTCTCTCTGCACATACAGATATATACACGGAGACGTCTCTCTCTGCACATACAGATATATATACACGAGACGTCTCTCTCTGCACATACAGATATATACACGGAGACGTCTCTCTCTGCACATACAGATATATATACGGAGACGTCTCTCTGCACATCACAGATATATACACGGAGACGTCTCTCTCTGCACATACAGATATATATACGGAGACGTCTCTCTCTGCACATACAGATATATACACGGAGACGTCTCTCTCTGCACATACAGATATATATACGGAGACGTCTCTCTCTGCACATACAGATATATATACGGAGACGTCTCTCTCTGCACATACAGATATATACACGGAGACGTCTCTCTCTGCACATACAGATATATACACGGAGACGTCTCTCTCTGCACATACAGATATATATACGGAGACGTCTCTCTCTGCACATACAGATATATACACGGAGACGTCTCTCTCTGCACATACAGATATATATACACGGAGACGTCTCTCTCTCTGCACATACAGATATATACACGGAGACGTCTCTCTCTGCACATACAGATATATACTACGGAGACGTCTCTCTCTGCACATACAGATATATATACACGGAGACGTCTCTCTCTGCACATACAGATATATACACGGAGACGTCTCTCTCTGCACATACAGATATATAAACGGAGACGTCTCTCTCTGCACATACAGATATATACTACGGAGACGTCTCTCTCTGCACATACAGATATATATACGGAGACGTCTCTCTCTGCACATACAGATATATATACGGAGACGTCTCTCTCTGCACATACAGATATATACACGGAGACGTCTCTCTGCACATACAGATATATACACGGAGACGTCTCTCTCTGCACATACAGATATATACACGGAGACGTCTCTCTCTGCACATACAGATATATACACGGAGACGTCTCTCTCTGTCACTATATACAGATATATACACGGAGACGTCTCTCTCTGCACATACAGATATATATACGGAGACGTCTCTCTCTGCACATACAGATATATACACGGAGACGTCTCTCTGCACATACAGATATATATATACGGAGACGTCTCTCTCTGCACATACAGATATATACACGGAGACGTCTCTCTCTGCACATACAGATATATACACGAGACGTCTCTCTCTGTCACTATATACAGATATATACACGGAGACGTCTCTCTCTGCACATACAGATATATATACGGAGACGTCGCTCTCTGCACATACAGATATATACACGGAGACGTCTCTCTGCACATACAGATATATACACGGAGACGTCTCTCTCTGCACATACAGATATATATACACGGAGACGTCTCTCTCTGCACATACAGATATATACACGGAGACGTCTCTCTGCACATACAGATATATATATATATACGGGGACGTCTCTCTCTGCACATACAGATATATACACGGAGACGTCTCTCTCTGCACATACAGATATACACGAGACGTCTCTCTCTGCACATACAGATATATATACGGAGACGTCTCTCTCTGCACATACAGATATATATACACGGAGACGTCTCTCTCTGCACATACAGATATATATACGGAGACGTCTCTCTCTGCACATACAGATATATATACACGGAGACGTCTCTCTGCACATACAGATATATATACACGGAGACGTCTCTCTCTGCACATACAGATATATATATATATATATACGGAGACGTCTCTCTCTGCACATACAGATATATATATATACGGAGACGTCTCTCTCTGCACATACAGATATATACACGGAGACGTCTCTCTCTGCACATACAGATATATATACACGGAGACGTCTCTATGCACATACAGATATATACACGGAGACGTCTCTCTCTGCACATACAGATATATATACACGGAGACGTCTCTCTCTGCACATACAGATATATATATATACGGAGACGTCTCTCTCTGCACATACATATATATATATACAGGAGACGTCGCTCTCTGCACATACAGATATATACACGGAGACGTCTCTCTCTGCACATACAGATATATATACACGGAGACGTCTCTCTCTGCACATACAGATATATATATACACGGAGACGTCTCTCTCTGCACATACAGATATATATACGGAGACGTCTCTCTCTCTGCACATACAGATATATACACGGAGACGTCTCTCTCTGCACATACAGATATATACACGGAGACGTCTCTCTCTGCACATACAGATATATATATATATATACGGAGACGTCTCTCTGCACATACAGATATATACACGGAGACGTCTCTCTCTGCACATACAGATATATATACGGAGACGTCTCTCTCTGCACATACAGATATATATACACGGAGACGTCTCTCTCTGCACATACAGATATATATACACGGAGACGTCTCTCTCTGCACATACAGATATACACGGAGACGTCTCTCTCTGCACATACAGATATATATACGGAGACGTCTCTCTCTGCACATACAGATATATATATATACGGAGACGTCTCTCTGCACATACAGATATATATACGGAGACGTCTCTCTCTGCACATACAGATATATATACACGGAGACGTCTCTCTGCACATACAGATATATATACGGAGACGTCTCTCTGCACATACAGATATATAACGGAGACGTCTCTCTGCACATACAGATATATACACGGAGACGTCTCTCTCTGCACATACAGATATATACACGGAGACGTCTCTCTCTGCACATACAGATATATATACGGAGACGTCTCTCTCTGCACATACAGATATATACACGGAGACGTCTCTCTCTGCACATACAGATATATACACGGAGACGTCTCTCTCTGCACATACAGATATATATACGGAGACGTCTCTCTCTGCACATACAGATATATATACGGAGACGTCTCTCTCTGCACATACAGATATATATATACGGAGACGTCTCTCTGCACATACAGATATATACACGGAGACGTCTCTCTCTGCACATACAGATATATATACAGAGACGTCTCTCTGCACATACAGATATATATACACGGAGACGTCTCTCTCTGCACATACAGATATATATACACGGAGACGTCTCTCTCTGCACATACAGATATATATATATATATACGGAGACGTCTCTCTCTGCACATACAGATATATATATATACACGGAGACGTCTCTCTCTGCACATACAGATATATACACGGAGACGTCGCTCTCTGCACATACAGATATATACACGGAGACGTCTCTCTCTGCACATACAGATATATACACGGAGACGTCTCTCTCTGCACATACAGATATATATATACACGGAGACGTCTCTCTCTGCACATACAGATATATATACGGAGACGTCTCTCTCTCTGCACATACAGATATATACGGAGACGTCTCTCTCTGCACATACAGATATATACACGGAGACGTCTCTCTCTGCACATACAGATATATATACGGAGACGTCTCTCTGCACATACAGATATATATACGGAGACGTCTCTCTCTGCACATACAGATATATACACGGAGACGTCTCTCTCTGCACATACAGATATATATACACGGAGACGTCTCTCTCTGCACATACAGATATATATACACGGAGACGTCTCTCTCTGCACATACAGATATATACACGGAGACGTCTCTCTCTGCACATACAGATATATACACGGAGACGTCTCTCTCTGCACATACAGATATATACACGGAGACGTCTCTCTGCACATACAGATATATATACACGGAGACGTCTCTCTGCACATACAGATATATATACACGGAGACGTCTCTCTGCACATACAGATATATATACACGGAGACGTCTCTCTGCACATACAGATATATATACACGGAGACGTCTCTCTCTGCACATACAGATATATACAACGGAGACGTCTCTCTCTGCACATACAGATATATATACGGAGACGTCTCTCTCTGCACATACAGATATATTCACGGAGACGTCTCTCTCTGCACATACAGATATATACACGGAGACGTCTCTCTCTGCACATACAGATATATATACACGGAGACGTCTCTCTGCACATACAGATATATATACGGAGACGTCTCTCTCTGCACATACAGATATATATACACGGAGACGTCTCTCTCTGCACATACAGATATATATCACGGAGACGTCTCTCTCTGCACATACAGATATATACACGGAGACGTCTCTCTCTGCACATACAGATATATATACACGGAGACGTCTCTCTCTCTGCACATACAGATATATACACGGAGACGTCTCTCTCTGCACATACAGATATATATACGGAGACGTCTCTCTGCACATACAGATATATACACGAGACGTCTCTCTCTGCACATACAGATATATATACGGAGACGTCTCTCTCTGCACATACAGATATATACACGGAGACGTCTCTCTCTGCACATACAGATATATATACGGAGACGTCTCTCTCTGCACATACAGATATATATACGGAGACGTCTCTCTCTGCACATACAGATATATACACGGAGACGTCTCTCTCTGCACATACAGATATATATACACGGAGACGTCTCTCTCTGCACATACAGATATATACACGGAGACGTCTCTCTCTGCACATACAGATATATATACACGGAGACGTCTCTCTCTGCACATACAGATATATACACGGAGACGTCTCTCTCTGCACATACAGATATATATACGGAGACGTCTCTCTCTGCACATACGATATAGATATATAATAATACACGGAGACGTCTCTCTCTGCACATACAGATATATATACGGAGACGTCTCTCTCTGCACATACAGATATATACACGGAGACGTCTCTCTCTGCACATACAGATATATATACGGAGACGTCTCTCTCTGCACATACAGATATATATACGGAGACGTCTCTCTCTGCACATACAGATATATACACGGAGACGTCTCTCTCTGCACATACAGATATATACACGGAGACGTCTCTCTTGCACATACAGATATATACGGAGACGTCTCTCTCTGCACATACAGATATATATACGGAGACGTCTCTCTCTGCACATACAGATATATACACGGAGACGTCTCTCTCTGCACAGATACAGATATATACACGGAGACGTCTCTCTCTGCACATACAGATATATAACGGAGACGTCTCTCTCTGCACATACAGATATATACACGGAGACGTCTCTCTGCACATACAGATATATACACGGAGACGTCTCTCTGCACATACAGATATATATACGGAGACGTCTCTCTCTGCACATACAGATATATACACGGAGACGTCTCTCTCTGCACATACAGATATATACACGGAGACGTCTCTCTCTGCACATACAGATATATACACGGAGACGTCTCTCTCTGCACATACAGATATAATACGGAGACGTCTCTCTCTGCACATACAGATATATACACGGAGACGTCTCTCTGCACATACAGATATATACACGGAGACGTCTCTCTCTGCACATACAGATATATACACGGAGACGTCTCTCTCTGCACATACAGATATATATACACGGAGACGTCTCTCTGCACATACAGATATACACGGAGACGTCTCTCTCTGCACATACAGATATATATACGGAGACGTCTCTCTCTGCACATACAGATATATATACACGGAGACGTCTCTCTCTGCACATACAGATATATACACGGAGACGTCTCTCTCTGCACATACAGATATATACACGGAGACGTCTCTCTCTGCACATACAGATATATACACGGAGACGTCTCTCTCTGCACATACAGATATATACACGGAGACGTCTCTCTGCACATACAGATATATATACACGGAGACGTCTCTCTCTGCACATACAGATATATATACACGGAGACGTCTCTCTGCACATACAGATATATACACGGAGACGTCTCTCTGCACATACAGATATATATACACGGAGACGTCTCTCTCTGCACATACAGATATATACACGGAGACGTCTCTCTCTGCACATACAGATATATACACGGAGACGTCTCTCTCTGCACATACAGATATATACACGGAGACGTCTCTCTCTGCACATACAGATATATACACGGAGACGTCTCTCTCTGCACATACAGATATATATACACGGAGACGTCTCTCTGCACATACAGATATATATACACGGAGACGTCTCTCTCTGC
This sequence comes from Ascaphus truei, assembly GCF_040206685.1. Lineage (NCBI taxonomy): Eukaryota > Metazoa > Chordata > Amphibia > Anura > Ascaphidae > Ascaphus > Ascaphus truei. The sequence continues at coordinate 9,234 of NW_027454021.1, forward strand.
ACATACAGATATATACACGGAGACGTCTCTCTCTGCACATACAGATATATATACACGGAGACGTCTCTCTCTGCACATACAGATATATACACGGAGACGTCTCTCTCTGCACATACAGATATATACACGGAGACGTCTCTCTCTGCACATACAGATATATACACGGAGACGTCTCTCTCTGCACATACAGATATATATACGGAGACGTCTCTCTCTGCACATACAGATATATACACGGAGACGTCTCTCTCTGCACATACAGATATATATAACGGAGACGTCTCTCTCTGCACATACAGATATATACACGGAGACGTCTCTCTCTGCACATACAGATATATATACGGAGACGTCTCTCTCTGCACATACAGATATATATATACACGGAGACGTCTCTCTCTGCACATACAGATATATATACGGAGACGTCTCTCTCTGCACATACAGATATATACACGGAGACGTCTCTCTCTGCACATACAGATATATATACACGGAGACGTCGCTCTCTCTGCACATACAGATATATATACGGAGACGTCTCTCTCTGCACATACAGATATATATACACGGAGACGTCTCTCTCTCTGCACATACAGATATATACACAGAGACGTCTCTCTCTGCACATACAGATATATATATACGGAGACGTCTCTCTCTGCACATACAGATATATCATATATATACACGGAGACGTCTCTCTCTGCACATACAGATATATACACGGAGACGTCTCTCTCTGCACATACAGATATACACGGAGACGTCTCTCTCTGCACATACAGATATATATACGGAGACGTCTCTCTCTGCACATACAGATATATATACGGAGACGTCTCTCTCTGCACATACAGATATATATATATACGGAGACGTCTCTCTCTGCACATACAGATATATACACGGAGACGTCTCTCTGCACATACAGATATATACACGGAGACGTCTCTCTCTGCACATACAGATATATACACGGAGACGTCTCTCTCTGCACATACAGATATATACACGGAGACGTCTCTCTCTGTCACTATATACAGATATATACACGGAGACGTCTCTCTCTGCACATACAGAGATATATACGGAGACGTCTCTCTCTGCACATACAGATATATACACGGAGACGTCTCTCTGCACATACAGATATATATATACGGAGACGTCTCTCTCTGCACATACAGATATATACACGGAGACGTCTCTCTCTGCACATACAGATATATACACGGAGACGTCTCTCTCTGTCACTATATACAGATATATACACGGAGACGTCTCTCTCTGCACATACAGATATATATACGGAGACGTCTCTCTCTGCACATACAGATATATACACGGAGACGTCTCTCTGCACATACAGATATATACACGGAGACGTCTCTCTCTGCACATACAGATATATATACACGGAGACGTCTCTCTCTGCACATACAGATATATACACGGAGACGTCTCTCTGCACATACAGATATATATATATACGGAGACGTCTCTCTCTGCACATACAGATATATATACGGAGACGTCTCTCTGCACATACAGATATATACACGGAGACGTCTCTCTCTGCACATACAGATATATATACGGAGACGTCTCTCTCTGCACATACAGATATATACACGGAGACGTCTCTCTCTGCACATACAGATATACACGGAGACGTCTCTCTCTGCACATACAGATATATATACGGAGACGTCTCTCTCTGCACATACAGATATATATACACGGAGACATCTCTCTCTGCACATACAGATATATATACGGAGACGTCTCTCTCTGCACATACAGATATATATACACGGAGACGTCTCTCTGCACATACAGATATATATATACACGGAGACGTCTCTCTGCACATACAGATATATATAATATATATATATATACGGAGACGTCTCTCTCTGCACATACAGATATATATATACGGAGACGTCTCTCTCTGCACATACAGATATATACACGGAGACGTCTCTCTCTGCACATACAGATATATATACACGGAGACGTCTCTATGCACATACAGATATATACACGGAGACGTCTCTCTCTGCACATACAGATATATACACGGAGACGTCTCTCTCTGCACATACAGATATATATATATACGGAGACGTCTCTCTCTGCACATACATATATATATACACGGAGACGTCGCTCTCTGCACATACAGATATATACACGAGACGTCTCTCTCTGCACATACAGATATATATACACGGAGACGTCTCTCTCTGCACATACAGATATATATATCACACGGAGACGTCTCTCTCTGCACATACAGATATATATACGGAGACGTCTCTCTCTCTGCACATACAGATATATACACGGAGACGTCTCTCTGCACATACAGATATATATACACGGAGACGTCTCTCTCTGCACATACAGATATATACACGGAGACGTCTCTCTCTGCACATACAGATATATATATACGGAGACGTCTCTCTGCACATACAGATATATACACGGAGACGTCTCTCTCTGCACATACAGATATATATACACGGAGACGTCTCTCTCTGCACATACAGATATATATACGGAGACGTCTCTCTGCACATACAGATATATATACGGAGACGTCTCTCTCTGCACATACAGATATATACACGGAGACGTCTCTCTCTGCACATACAGATATATACACGGAGACGTCTCTCTCTGCACATACAGATATATATACGGAGACGTCTCTCTCTGCACATACAGATATATATACACGGAGACGTCTCTCTCTCTGCACATACAGATATATATACGGAGACGTCTCTCTCTCTGCACATACAGATATATATACACGGAGACGTCTCTCTCTGCACATACAGATATATACGGAGACGTCTCTCTGCACATACAGATATATATACGGAGACGTCTCTCTCTGCACATACAGATATATACACGGAGACGTCTCTCTCTGCACATACAGATATATACACGGAGACGTCTCTCTGCACATACAGATATATACACGGAGACGTCTCTCTCTGCACAAACAGATATATATACGGAGACGTCTCTCTCTGTACATACAGATATATATATATATATACGGAGACGTCTCTCTCTGTACATACAGATATATATACACGGAGACGTCTCTCTCTGCACATACAGATATATATACACGGAGACGTCTCTCTCTGCACATACAGATATATATACACGGAGACGTCTCTCTCTGCACATACAGATATATATACACGGAGACGTCTCTCTCTGCACATACAGATATATATACGGAGACGTCTCTCTCTGCACATACAGATATATACACGGAGACGTCTCTCTCTGCACATACAGATATATATACACAGAGACGTCTCTCTCTGCACATACAGATATATATACGGAGACGTCTCTCTGCACATACAGATATATATACGGAGACGTCTCTCTCTGCACATACAGATATTATATACACGGAGACGTCTCTCTCTGCACATACAGATATATACACGGAGACGTCTCTCTCTGCACATACAGATATATATACACGGAGACGTCTCTCTCTGCACATACAGATATATATACACGGAGACGTCTCTCTCTGCACATACAGATATATATATACGGAGACGTCTCTCTCTGCACATACAGATATATATATATACGGAGACGTCTCTCTCTGCACATACAGATATATATACGGAGAAGTCTCTCTCTGCACATACAGATATATATACACGGAGACGTCTCTCTCTGCACATACAGATATATATACACGGAGACGTCTCTCTCTGCACATACAGATATATACACGGAGACGTCTCTCTCTCTGCACATACAGATATATATACACGGAGACGTCTCTCTCTGCACATACAGATATATATACACGGAGACGTCTCTCTCTGCACATACAGATATATATACGGAGACGTCTCTCTCTGCACATACAGATATATATACGGAGACGTCTCTCTGCACATACAGATATATATACGGAGACGTCTCTCTCTGCACATACAGATATATACACGGAGACGTCTCTCTGCACATACAGATATATACACGGAGACGTCTCTCTCTGCACATACAGATATATACACGGAGACGTCTCTCTCTGCACATACAGATATATATATACGGAGACGTCTCTCTCTGCACATACAGATATATATACGGAGACGTCTCTCTGCACATACAGATATATATACACGGAGACGTCTCTCTCTGCACATACAGATATATACACGGAGACGTCTCTCTCTGCACATACAGATATATATACGGAGACGTCTCTCTCTGCACATACAGATATATACACGGAGACGTCTCTCTCTGCACATACAGATATATACACGGAGACGTCTCTCTCTGCACATACAGATATATATACACGGAGACGTCTCTCTCTGCACATACAGATATATACACGGAGACGTCTCTCTCTGCACATACAGATATATATACGGAGACGTCTCTCTCTGCACATACAGATATATATACGGAGACGTCTCTCTGCACATACAGATATATATACACGGAGACGTCTCTCTGCACATACAGATATATATACACGGAGACGTCTCTCTCTGCACATACAGATATATATACACGGAGACGTCTCTCTCTGCACATACAGATATATACACGGAGACGTCTCTCTCTCTGCACATACAGATATATATACACGGAGACGTCTCTCTCTGCACATACAGATATATATACACGGAGACGTCTCTCTCTGCACATACAGATATATACACGGAGACGTCTCTCTGCACATACAGATATATATACGGAGACGTCTCTCTCTGCACATACAGATATATATACGGAGACGTCTCTCTGCACATACAGATATATATACGGAGACGTCTCTCTCTGCACATACAGATATATACACGGAGACGTCTCTCTGCACATACAGATATATACACGGAGACGTCTCTCTCTGCACATACAGATATATACACGGAGACGTCTCTCTCTGCACATACAGATATATATATACGGAGACGTCTCTCTCTGCACATACAGATATATATACGGAGACGTCTCTCTGCACATACAGATATATATACACGGAGACGTCTCTCTCTGCACATACAGATATATACACGGAGACGTCTCTCTCTGCACATACAGATATATATACGGAGACGTCTCTCTCTGCACATACAGATATATACACGGAGACGTCTCTCTCTGCACATACAGATATATATACACGGAGACGTCTCTCTCTGCACATACAGATATATATACACGGAGACGTCTCTCTCTGCACATACAGATATATATACGGAGACGTCTCTCTGCACATACAGATATATATACGGAGACGTCTCTCTCTGCACATACAGATATATATATATATATATATACGGAGACGTCTCTCTCTGCACATACAGATATATACACGGAGACGTCTCTCTCTGCACATACAGATATATACACGGAGACGTCTCTCTCTGCACATACAGATATATATATATACACGGAGACGTCTCTCTCTGCACATACAGATATATATACGGAGACGTCTCTCTCTGCACATACAGATATATATATACACGGAGACGTCTCTCTCTGCACATACAGATATATATACGGAGACGTCTCTCTCTGTCACTATATACAGATATACATATGGAGATGTGTCACTATATACAGATATACATATGGAGATGTGTCACTATATACAGATATATATGTCACCTTGTCTTTCTTGGGTTTATTCGGCATGTCTCTGGATGTCTCTTTCTGGGTCAGGATGTCTGTGTCTCTGGATGTCTCTTTCTGGGTCAGGATGTCTGTGTCTCTGGATGTCTCTTTCTGGGTCAGGATGTCTGTGTCTCTGGATGTCTCTTTCTGGGTCAGGATGTCTGTGTCTCTGGATGTCTCTTTCTGGGTCAGGATGTCTGTGTCTCTGGATGTCTCTTTCTGGGTCAGGATGTCTGTGTCTCTGGATGTCTCTTTCTGGGTCAGGATGTCTGTGTCTCTGGATGTCTCTTTCTGGGTCAGGATGTCTGTGTCTCTGGATGTCTCTTTCTGGGTCAGGATGTCTGTGTCTCTGGATGTCTCTTTCTGGGTCAGGATGTCTGTGTCTCTGGATGTCTCTTTCTGGGTCAGGATGTCTGTGTCTCTGGATGTCTCTTTCTGGGTCAGGATGTCTGTGTCTCTGGATGTCTCTTTCTGGGTCAGGATGTCTGTGTCTCTGGATGTCTCTTTCTGGGTCAGGATGTCTGTGTCTCTGGATGTCTCTTTCTGGGTCAGGATGTCTGTCTCTGGATGTCTCTTTCTGGGTCAGGATGTCTCTCTACTGAAGTCTAGGCTGCGCGCGCGCTCCCGCTGATTCTGTTCCAGGTTGACGCGCGCCCCCGCTGCTTCTGTTCCAGGTTGACGCGCGCGCTCCCGCTGCCCTCTCTGGCAAATAGACACGCGCTCCCGCTGCCTCTTTGACAGCTTGACGCGCGCGCTCCCGCTTTCTTCTGTGACATGGTGACGCGCATATCAGTGCTCGAGCGTAGAACGCTCCCTTTTCCTACACGTCACGTGACATCACTGGCGCCATATTGCTGTTCCGTACTGAAGTCACCTGCAGTGCCGGCACCGCCATGTTTGTACTCCCATCCCAGTGACTGTATGTGCAACACTGCCACCTAGCGGGAGAGGCAGTCACATACAGGGAGAGGCTGTCACATACAGGGAGAGGCTGTCACCTACAGGGAGAGGCTGTCACCTACAGGGAGAGGCTGTCACCTAGCGGGAGAGGCAGTCACATACAGGGAGAGGCTGTCACATACAGGGAGAGGCTGTCACATACAGGGAGAGGCTGTCACATACAGGGAGAGGCTGTCACATACAGGGAGAGGCTGTCACATCCAGGGAGAGGCTGTCACATCCAGGGAGAGGCTGTCACATACAGGGAGAGGCTGTCACATACAGGGAGAGGCTGTCACATACAGGGAGAGGCTGTCACATACAGGGAGAGGCTGTCACATACAGGGAGAGGCTGTCACATACAGGGAGAGGCTGTCACATACAGGGAGAGGCTGTCACATACAGGGAGAGGCGGTCACATACAGGGAGAGGCGGTCACATACAGGGAGAGGCGGTCACATACAGGGAGAGGCGGTCACATACAGGGAGAGGCTGTCACATACAGGGAGAGGCTGCCACATACAGGGAGAGGCTGCCACATCCAGGGAGAGGCTGCCACATACCGGGAGAGGCTGTCACATACCGGGAGAGGCTGCCACATACCGGGAGAGGCTGCCACATACCGGGAGAGGCTGCCACCTAGCGGGAGAGGCTGTCACATACCGGGAGAGGCTGTCACATACAGGGAGAGGCTGTCACATACAGGGAGAGGCTGTCACATACAGGGAGAGGCTGCCACATACAGGGAGAGGCTGCCACATACAGGGAGAGGCTGCCACATACAGGGAGAGGCTGCCACATACAGGGAGAGGCTGTCACATACAGGGAGAGGCTGTCACATACAGGGAGAGGCTGCCACATACAGGGAGAGGCTGTCACATACAGGGAGAGGCTGTCACATACAGGGAGAGGCTGTCACATACAGGGAGAGGCTGTCACATACAGGGAGAGGCGGTCACATACAGGGAGAGGCGGTCACATACCGGGAGAGGCGGTCACATACCGGGAGAGGCGGTCACATACCGGGAGAGGCGGTCACATACCGGGAGAGGCTGTCACATACCGGGAGAGGCTGTCACATACCGGGAGAGGCTGTCACATACCGGGAGAGGCTGTCACATACCGGGAGAGGCTGTCACATACCGGGAGAGGCTGTCACATACCGGGAGAGGCTGTCACATACCGGGAGAGGCTGTCACATACCGGGAGAGGCTGCCACATACAGGGAGAGGCGGTCACATACAGGGAGAGACTGTCACATACAGGGAGAGGCTGTCACATGTCACATACAGGGAGAGGCTGTCACGTGTCACATACAGGGAGAGGCTGTCCCATACAGGGAGAGGCTGTCACATACAGGGAGAGGCTGCCACATACAGGGAGAGGCTGTCACATACAGGGAGAGGCGGTCACATACAGGGAGAGACTGTCACATACAGGGAGAGACTGTCACATACAGGGAGAGGCTGTCACATGTCACATACAGGGAGAGGCTGTCACGTGTCACATACAGGGAGAGGCTGTCCCATACAGGGAGAGGCTGTCACATACAGGGAGAGGCTGTCAAATACAGGGAGAGGCTGTCACATACAGGGAGAGGCTGTCACATACAGGGAGAGGCTGTCACATACAGGGAGAGGCTGTCACATACAGGGTGAGGCAGTCACATACAGGGAGAGGCTGTCACATACAGGGAGAGGCAGTCACATACAGGGAGAGGCTGTCACATACAGGGAGAGGCTGTCACATACAGGGAGAGGCTGTCACATACAGGGAGAGGCAGTCACATACAGGGAGAGGCAGTCACATACAGGGAGAGGCAGTCACATACAGGGAGAGGCTGTCACATACAGGGAGAGGCTGTCACCTAGCGGGAGAGGCTGTCACATACAGGGAGAGGCTGTCACATACAGGGAGAGGCTGTCACATACAGGGAGAGGCTGTCACATCCAGGGAGAGGCTGTCACATCCAGGGAGAGGCTGTCACATCCAGGGAGAGGCTGTCACATCCAGGGAGAGGCTGTCACATCCAGGGAGAGGCTGTCACATACAGGGAGAGGCTGTCACATACAGGGAGAGGCTGTCACATACAGGGAGAGGCTGTCACATACAGGGAGAGGCTGTCACATACAGGGAGAGGCTGTCACATACAGGGAGAGGCGGTCACGTACAGGGAGAGGCTGTCACGTACAGGGAGAGGCAGTCACGTACAGGGAGAGGCAGTCACGTACAGGGAGAGGCAGTCACGTACAGGGAGAGGCTGTCACGTACAGGGAGAGGCTGTCACCTACAGGGAGAGGCTGTCACATACAGGGAGAGGCTGTCACATACAGGGAGAGGCTGTCACATACAGGGAGAGGCTGTCACATACAGGGAGAGGCGGTCACATACAGGGAGAGGCGGTCACATACAGGGAGAGGCTGTCACATACAGGGAGAGGCTGTCACATACAGGGAGAGGCTGTCACATACAGGGAGAGGCTGTCACATACAGGGAGAGGCTGTCACATACAGGGAGAGGCTGTCACATCCAGGGAGAGGCTGTCACATCCAGGGAGAGGCTGTCACATCCAGGGAGAGGCGGTCACATACAGGGAGAGGCGGTCACATACAGGGAGAGGCTGTCACATACAGGGAGAGGCAGTCACATACAGGGAGAGGCAGTCACATACAGGGAGAGGCTGTCACATACAGGGAGAGGCAGTCACCTACAGGGAGAGGCAGTCACCTACAGGGAGAGGCAGTCACCTACAGGGAGAGGCAGTCACCTACAGGGAGAGGCAGTCACCTACAGGGAGAGGCAGTCACCTACAGGGAGAGGCTGTCACCTACAGGGAGAGGCTGTCACCTACAGGGAGAGGCTGTCACCTACAGGGAGAGGCTGTCACCTAGCGGGAGAGGCTGTCACCTAGCGGGAGAGGCTGTCACATCCAGGGAGAGACTGTCACATACAGGGAGAGACTGTCACATACAGGGAGAGGCTGTCACATCCAGGGAGAGGCTGTCACATCCAGGGAGAGGCTGTCACATCCAGGGAGAGGCTGTCACATACCGGGAGAGGCTGTCACATACCGGGAGAGGCTGTCACATACCGGGAGAGGCTGTCACATACCGGGAGAGGCTGTCACATACCGGGAGAGACTGCCACCTAGCGGGAGAGGCTGTCACATACAGGGAGAGGCTGTCACATACAGGGAGAGGCTGTCACATACAGGGAGAGGCAGTCACATACAGGGAGAGGCAGTCACATACAGGGAGAGGCTGTCACATACAGGGAGAGGCAGTCACCTACAGGGAGAGGCAGTCACCTACAGGGAGAGGCAGTCACCTACAGGGAGAGGCAGTCACCTACAGGGAGAGGCTGTCACCTACAGGGAGAGGCTGTCACCTACAGGGAGAGGCTGTCACCTACAGGGAGAGGCTGTCACATACCGGGAGAGACTGCCACCTACAGGGAGAGGCTGTCACCTACAGGGAGAGGCTGTCACCTACAGGGAGAGGCTGTCACATACAGGGAGAGGCTGTCACCTAGCGGGAGAGGCTGTCACATCCAGGGAGAGGCTGTCACATCCAGGGAGAGGCTGTCACATACAGGGAGAGACTGTCACATACAGGGAGAGGCTGTCACATCCAGGGAGAGGCTGTCACATCCAGGGAGAGGCTGTCACATACCGGGAGAGGCTGTCACATACCGGGAGAGGCTGTCACATACCGGGAGAGGCTGTCACATACCGGGAGAGGCTGTCACATACCGGGAGAGGCTGTCACATACCGGGAGAGACTGTCACATACCGGGAGAGACTGCCACCTAGCGGGAGAGGCTGTCACATACAGGGAGAGGCTGTCACATACAGGGAGAGGCTGTCACATACAGGGAGAGGCTGTCACATACAGGGAGAGGCTGTCACATACAGGGAGAGGCTGTCTCCATACAGGGAGAGGCTGTCACCTACAGGGAGAGGCTGTCACCTACAGGGAGAGGCTGTCACCTACAGGGAGAGGCTGTCACATCCAGGTAGAGGCTGTCACATCCAGGGAGAGGCTGTCACATACAGGGAGAGGCTGTCACATCCAGGGAGAGGCTGTCACATCCAGGGAGAGGCTGTCACATCCAGGGAGAGGCTGTCACATACCGGGAGAGGCTGTCACATACCGGGAGAGGCTGTCACATACAGGGAGAGGCTGTCACATACCGGGAGAGGCTTTCACATACAGGGAGAGGCTGTCACATACAGGGAGAGGCTGTCACATACAGGGAGAGGCTGTCTCCATACAGGGAGAGGCTGTCACCTACAGGGAGAGGCTGTCACCTACAGGGAGAGGCTGTCACCTACAGGGAGAGGCTGTCACCTACAGGGAGAGACTGTCACCTAGCGGGAGAGGCTGTCACATACAGGGAGAGGCTGTCACATACAGGGAGAGGCTGCCACATACAGGGAGAGGCTGCCACCTAGCGGGAGAGGCTGTCACATACAGGGAGAGGCTGTCACATACAGGGAGAGGCTGTCACATACAGGGAGAGGCTGTCACCTACAGGGAGAGGCTGTCACCTACAGGGAGAGGCTGTCACCTACAGGGAGAGACTGTCACCTACAGGGAGAGACTGTCACCTACAGGGAGAGACTGTCACCTACAGGGAGAGACTGTCACAGGGAGAGACTGTCACAGGGAGAGACTGTCACCTACAGGGAGAGACTGTCACATACAGGGAGAGACTGTCACATACAGGGAGAGACTGTTACATACAGGGGAGAGACTGTCACATACAGGCAGAGACTGTTACATATAGGCAGAGACTGTCACATACAGGGAGAGACTGTCACATACAGGGAGAGACTGTCACATACAGGGAGAGACTGTCACATACAGGGAGAGACTGTCACATACAGGGAGAGACTGTCACATACAGGGAGAGACTGTCAAATACAGGGAGAGACTGTCACATACAGGGAGAGACTGTCACATACAGGGAGAGACTGTCACATACAGGGAGAGACTGCCACCTAGCGTGAGTGGCTGTCACATACAGGCAGAGACTGTTACATATAGGGAGAGACTATCACATACAGGGAGAGACTTTCACCTCATGGAAGAGACTGTCACCTAATGGGAGAGACTGTCACCTCATGGAAGAGACTGTCACCTAATGGGAGAGGCTATCACCTAGTGGGAGAGGGAACTTGCCTGCTTGCAGGATGGTTGTGACAACTCTAATACAGAGTGCTTTTCCTGGTAATGTACAGGTTAATAAAGGCTTCAATCAGACTTAGAACTTTGCAACTAAAATTGACAGATTTACTATAAATCATTCTTCCTGTTATTATACAGGTTACTAAGAATTTATATTAGCGTTAGGGACCCCTGAATTGTGGTCTGCCGTGAAGTTGGCTCAGGGGCTTACAACAATTTTGGCCAAAAATGTCAAACTAAAAGACCATTTTACTTAATAGATATTTATACATATATATTTAGGCACTGTACCGTGTATGAGTCTCACTGGATGTGCTAAAACTGAGCTCTGTCTGTGTTTTATGTTCTGTCTCTGGTATTAAGCCTTTATCTTTTCATCAGGAAATCATACAAACACAGGGGGGGGGACAAAGCTTCTATTCACTTGGGAGTATTTCTAGTGAAATCCTATGCAATTAATTCACATCTCCCTTAGTCAAGCATTTCTCCCAGCCCCAAACATATAGCATGAAATAAGCAGATATAAGCAGTTTCTTAATTATGAAAGTCTTATCTGTTTCTTGGAGGGAAAATCTTCAGCTCCCTTCACTCAGCGTGTGTCAACTTCAGGTTTAGTAGTTTTCCCTGTGTCTTGAAATCAGCTCTGCTGTGTCTTCTGGCAGAGCTCAAGACATGTGGTGTCTCCAAAGGTCAGCTCACAAGTGAGCTAAGGAGTCACTTCCTGTCTCAACAGACAGGCTTTTGTAAGCAAACTAGATCAGGCAGGTGGTGTTTATTAATTGACTACCAGCAGTTAACCCCCACACTGCTAGATTAAAGGCACATTACTTGAACAGGGATTACTCCCCGGATACATACCTCCCCTGTTTGTGGGAAGCTCATCCTTCCACTCTCATTCTAGATATCTCAGTGACTTGAATGAGAGTGGATGGAGGAAGAGAACCCTCAGTCCTGTTGGGATTGGAGCCCTTTCTCCAGTTTATTCGTGTCTCCTCCTGAAGGTGCTTGAGACCAGCACCCCTCAGTCGCTCGAGGAGGACTTTCTCCAAGTATAGTCTTTTTTCTACGTGCGCGGCCATGAGATTTCCCTCGCGTCGGGTGCTTGTCTTATTGTAGGCAGACTGTATGGCAGCAGTTGCAGAGCGTTTAAAAACCGCCCTTTTCCCACTCAATGGGGTTGCTAGTTCAGCCTCTTTGAGATTAAGTTGCAATTCCACACCCACTTCCAGAGAATGTCCCATCTTTTCAGCTTCATCAGCTAAGGATTCTTCTGGTTTTAATTCAGCACATGTACCTTCTTTTGTTGCCTGTTGGGTGGCTGAAGGTTTTGCTAGTGCTTGTTTAGGTGGTTCAAATTTTGCAACCTTGTCTTTCAGATGAGCGGTATTCCCAGCTCTCACTGTACCCTTGTGTTCATGGGTTTTTGAGGCTGTGGGATACTGACGCTTAGTCAGGGTCAATACTTGTCATTGTAGAACTGTAATCTCATCCGCGAGAGATCCCTGGTTTTTGAGTGCGTCTTGCAAGTCTCTTCTCAGGGAATTTATCTGCACGCTTTGCTTTCTCTGAGCTTGCTTCCACATTTTTATTGCATTGTGAAGCACTATGAACTTCTTTGCTTGGGCCACAGTTACTTGTTTCAGTTTCTGGACCTTCTTGTGCTCCCTTTTGTGCCGCGTCACCTGGGTTCTAAGCTTGGCTTTTAGCGTTGCTTTGGTGATGCTCAGGGTAGCCTTCAGTTTCTCATGCTGCTTTGCGGGGACATACTGGGTCATCAGACGTTCCTGCAGCGCTTGTACCTCTTTAGCAGCCTGCAGCTTTTCTTCCTGCAGCATTTGCTGCTTCTCCTCAGCATACTGGAGGTGTGTACGCAGACCTTGCAGTTGGTTCTGCAGTCGGTGCTCTGCTTCAAACTTTTCCTTGACTTCTTCTGTCAACTGAAAATTTTCTTCTTTCAGTTTTAAGTTTTCTCTTTTTAATCTTGAATGTTCTCCTTTTTCAGTCTCTGTATTCTTCAGGGCCTCTTTGCAGTCCTCCTTCCATTTACGCACATCTGCTTTGAAAATGACAATCTCCTGGCGTGAGATTTCCTTCTCTAGGTTGAGGGTCTGAAGCTCCTTCTGAGAGACTTTGAGATCTGTATCAAGATTACCAATAGTTTATTTAGCAATGTCCAGCTCCTCAGTGAGACTGTGTAGTTCCTTTCTGGAAACTTCCAGGTCTGTGCGGCAGCTGTTGGCCTCATGATGTGAGGCATCAAGCTCTATGCGCAGAGTGTGAACCTCTTGCTGGAAGACTGTCATCAGCTTCAGTGCCTCCTCATACTTCCGCTTTAGCGTAGCCACCATTTTATCCGATTGGCTCTGCTTTTCATCCATGGCGGAAATAGTAGCCTTTGCAGTATCTAGCTCAGTCTTGAGATCCTCCAATTCGGTCTTGGCCGCAGAGTAAATTGCGAGCACAGTCTTCTGTAGCTCAGCATTATTTTTTCTCTCCCTTCCCAATTCTTCACAGAGCAAATCACAGTCATTCCTGGCAATTTTCAGGGTGTCTTCAGGGCTGGTCAAGGGATTGTCACTCACTGGTTCCGGCTCCGCTTCCCTGGGATGACTGGTTGAGGGTTCCTCACTGTTGGCACCGGACAGACACTTCTTTGGGGTACACGACTTCTGCCTTGGGCCCTCTGGATATTCGGTTAACCGCGGGACGAATTCTCAATTTTCTCTAGGCCGCAGGGCAACTCGGTCCCTCCTTTCCTCCACAGGATCTGCGGACGTGTCTGTTCCTTCCATGGTAAGTGAAGAACTGCTTTTCTTTTTCTTTTTCCGCCTTTTTGATTTGGATGACACGTCCCTTCAGGGATATTGGGGTCTCCATCTTCATTTGAAATTTTAGCGGCTTCATTATATACGCCAGGCTTTTCTTGCAGTTGCTTTAGCTGACAGAAATATGGGGTGATCTGCTGCTCCCGCTCTGTCTCCTGCTGATCATATTCGTCAAAGGGAGCGGTCTTTTCTGTTCGTGCCGAGTTCAGGCACCCCCACCATTCTTGGGGTGTTTTGTGGGTGTGACTTGGTTCGGGTTCCCCGTAAGAGATGTCTTCCTCTTTATTGGACTGGAAGGGCCACTCTTCCGTGGGGTAGGGTTCATTACAGGAATGCTGCATCTTGTCCGCCATTTTTAGGCTATCAGGTGTAATTTTCTTCCTGACCTCAGGAGGCACTATTGCAGCTGTTGCCACTGTATTTGCTAGAACCCCCAATTGTGGTAGTCCTACAGATGGGCATATTTTGCTTGTAGAGGTCGTAGCTCTCACAGGCATCTCTGTAGACTTTTCTTTCTTAGGAAAAAAAAAATATATATTTTTCAATATCAGCAGTACTGTGCATGCATTTTCTCTTATCAGGTATACAAGATGTGCAGTTGCTAGGTAAAAAAAGTCTATTTGCTCTACACCATTTACTTGCTAGGTGCAATCTCTCCGCTTCAGCAACAGAATTTGGTTTTCTGCCTGAGTTCAGTAATTTTCAGTCTCATCTTTGGGTATTATGGCATTCACACTTCACACTCTGGGTGTCTGTTTTTGCTCCCAAGATATATATAGGCAGACCTTTTTTACTTGCAGAAAAAAAAACATTCTTTCATTCCCGGCAGGGTGACTCAACACTCAGCATTTGTTTGCTAAAAATTCCCCTGCTTCAGCACAGTCTTGTATCAATTTTCACACTTTTCTGCATATACTCCATTCACAGCTGGTAGCCCTATGCGGTGTGGCAACCTTTATTTGCAAAATCAGTACCACTCGTGGGTCACCATCTGTATTAAATGCTTCAGCGAAACTTTTGAAAACAACAAACACCTATCCCTTTTTAAGGGCTGACTCACTTCTTGAACCCTGACTATGGCTGAAAGGCAAAACCCCTATTTCAATGACCATATTACACTTTGTGATAGGCAAAATAAGGTTTAGCTACTTCAGCAGTCTCTTCTGGGTTTTTGTAAGTTTCAGTGCAGTGTGATTTCAATGGTGTGTATCCCTTTAATTCCGATCTCTGCTGCATGAGGTTTTTTTTCTCTAAGTTTCTCAGATTGTTTGTAGGCAAAAAGCCTAAAAAAAACTTTCACATAAAAATCTCCAGTCCTTTTTAACTACAAGGACACCTCTTGTCCCACCTCGGACACCATATGTAGACGGACGTTCACAGAGGTACACAATTGGAGACTTTATAAGGTGAAATTATAATAGGCTTTATTGTGCCTTTTTCTTTTCATCAGGAAATCATCCAAACACAGGGGGGGGGGGAACAAAGCTTCTATTCACTTGGGAGTATTTCTAGTGAAATCCTATGCAATTAATTCACATCTCCGTTAGTCAAGCATTTCTCCCAGCCCCAAACATATAGCATGAAATAAGCAGATATAAGCAGTTTCTTAATTATGAAAGTCTTATCTGTTTCTTGGAGGGAAAATCTTCTCAGTTCCTGGTTCAGCTCCCTTCACTCAGCGTGTGTCAGCTTCAGGTTTAGTAATTTTCCCTGTGTCTTGAAATCAGCTCTGCTGTGTCTTCTGGCAGAGCTCAAGACATGTGGTGTCTCCAAAGGTCAGCTCACAAGTGAGCTAAGGAGTCACTTCCTGTCTCAACAGACAGGCTTTTGTAAGCAAACTAGATCAGGCAGGTGGTGTTTATTAATTGACTACCAGCAGTTAACCCCCACACTGCTAGATTAAAGGCACATTACTTGAACAGGGATTACTCCCCTGTTACACCCCCGCTCCCCTATCTATCCCCAAAATCCCTAAGTAACTCGGGAAATGCTCTCCCCCACGCATCGTCAAAAATACTGGGTATACTGTTCTTACTATGCGCCCCCCTCTCCCCCTTCTCTTCCCCCTCTCCCGCCCTCCTCCCCCCCTCCTAAAAGAAGTTAATATACAAACCAAATTGGACGAAATGTGTGAAAGTTAATATTGTTGTTGTTCAGTAGGAGCCTTTGATCAGTGGGCTTACTGTAGACACACTGTCGCCCCCTGGCCATTAGCATACCTTATGGGCCAGTAGTTTTCGTGGGCTTTGCTGTAGGCATAAAATATAGTGGATTTACAATATTTTATATACATCAAAATATTCCGTTCGGTTGGGCCGAGCGGGCTAAAACTTGCCAGACCTTCATGCCGGAGGGGACTCTCCATGGCGACCCGCCGAACCGGTGATACAATTTTGGATATTAAAAAGACACGTTTTATAGATTGCATTTCTCCACCATTGGAGTCAATGGCAAAACCACAATTTAAACAGTTAACCATACTCCGTTCGGTTGATCGGAGAGGGCTGGAAATTGCCATGCAATCATGCCGGAGCTGTGACTGCATGCTGACCAAATCCCAGCCCTTTAGTTCTTACGGAACCGGAGATAATGGTTTCAGGCTTTTCCACTTTCGCACTTCGCGTTTTAAAACATAGCTTTTCTCTGCCATTGTGGTCAATGGCGGTGACCCTTGTGGCGGCCGTGACCCTTTCCCGTAGCCATTGCCGTCGTACCCGGTTGGGGTCGAGTAAGGGGGCCCCCCTGAGCTAGGGGCAAAAAGAATTGGACCGCTAGCTGTCCCAGAACCACAGTTATAATTTTAATATGTTTGAACTTGGACGTTCCCACGGTAATTCAGTGATCAAAGCCTTTCGTTGAAGTTGTAGCTATTTTCGGATACTGCGGTTTGGCAGGCGGCCAACTCCGTTCTCGGAGAGCGGCTTCGAGGTATCCCCATTGAAATGCATTAAGCCGTTCATTTCAATGGAGAAGCTCTGCTCACCCTCTCGGGCGCCATCTGCTGGTCTTTCTCGATATAGGGCCAAAAACCTTGAAATCTCCATAGACTTCTATGGAGCTCCAATGGCGACCTATGGGACAGGCTGCAAATGGGGGTTAAAAAGGCGGGATGGGGAACAAAGGGCCATAAATATACAAACACCGTTAACCCTTTCCCTCCTGACCTGATCCCAGTGTATGTGTTTGGTGCATACACTGTAAGGGTAAAAATGTGGGATTGTTTATTTAATTGGCTTCAATGTTGCTGGAGAGGTGGGGGATATTGGGGCCCTGAAGCTCAGACAGCAGAGGTAGGCTCCTACCTATCAGGACATCCGTCCTGTCTTATCCAGCTATAGGGGCTGATGGTACCTCCTCGGAGCATCCGCTCAAGATGGCGGCTCCCTCCCCCTCAAACCCACGACCGGGACGTGCAGGTCCCGCTGCTAGGGGCAATCCTCCCAGCGTTCTCCCCTCCCGACAGCGCCTTAGGTCAGGTTTGTGTTTTTGTTTATTAGTGTATGTATTGGGGGAGGTTCTGTACTGGGGGGGGGGGAACGGGCTCCGCAGCGGCGTGGTGTCGCCCCCGTCCTACCTCGCGGCCGCGGGAGGCTGCAGCGGGCACTCACCAGATCACCGTCTTCCTCACGCCAATCCAGGCTCCACAGGGCTCTCGTTTTAGATCCGGTTTAACATATAAACATACAGTACTCCACCTCCCCTTCTATTTGTTCGATCTTTCCGAAAAAGGGAATAACCCTCTAAATTAACTGCCCAGTCATGAGTTTCATCCCACCATGTTTCAGTAATGCCTATGATATCATACTGCTCCCTTGCAGCTATTAATTCAAGCTCCCCCATTTTATCTGTCAGGCTTCTTGCATTAGCAAACATCCATTTATGGTTTTTTTCAGCCTGTACTATTATCTTATCTGCTCCTTCCTTTCTGCGCCCACTTGGTTTAGTCTTTAGAAGTTTTCTAGTATTATCTCTATTTACTATGTGTGTCTCACTGCTTGTCAAACTCGCACTTGCCCCCATTCTACCTCCATACCACCTTGTATCCTCATCTATTCCATTTAGTTCATTATCTGTTTCATTCCCCTCCCCCCTCCATCCTAGTTTAAAATGTCCTCCAACATTTTTAGCATTCTCCCCCCTAGCACAGAAGATCCCTCTTCATTGAGGTGCAATCCGTCCCTAGAATATAGATGGCACCTCTCAGAAAAGGAGTCCCAGTGCTCTAAAAACCCAAACCGCTCCTTCCTGCACCACTTTCTTAGCCATGCATTAACCTCCCTGATCTCTGACTGTCTTCCTGCATGGCACTGGTAGTATTTCAGAAAATACTACCTTGGAGGTCCTTGTCATGGTAACTTGTGAAGGGATATAATATACACAAAATCTCTGGGTTGAATTGAACACGACTTAGATATAATAAATATAGTTTATTCCTTAAAGAAGGAGAACACACAAGATTATACAAATAACATACAAGATACAGCACTTACTCAGGGTTTGGGGCAATGAAGCAATCAGGATCTGGATTGGCAATTCATTCAGGATACAGGATACAAATAGATGTAGTCACGAAGACTCCACGAAGACCAAAAACACAAAAACAATGGGTATAGGCTTTACACTCGTTTATATGGGATTCAAGCCCTATACCCTAGCATGGGGTGCTAAACATTGGGCGACAATTATCTGCACCCAATCCCTCCTTGCCAGCTAATGTGGGAAGCATTGTTGGACCATTCCCCCAGTTAGTTGACGCATGCGCACATCGGGCGTTGGGGTCTCATTTCTCTAGCCCCACACTAAAGTCAGGGCGCCTAAAAGTCTACCAGACTTGTATCTGGTCAGGAAACCCTTTGTAAGTGTGAATTATGGCACTTACAGACCACTCAGGCTCTGCGTTTCTCCGCCCTATTGTACACAATCAGAGTGGTCAAGTCTTTGATCAGGGGGGCTGTTGTAGACAAAGTGTCGCCCTCCTGAACATTAACATAAAGCAGAGCCAGTAACTTTCCCGGGCTTTTATATCAGCCTTGCAAAACAGTATATTCTTTAATATCTACACATATTAAAATAATCCGTTCGGCTGGGCCGAGCGGATTGAAAATGCCAGACCCTCATGCCAGAGGGGACTCTCCATGGTGGCCAAGTTTCAGCTCGCTGTGACCCACCAAACCGGAGTTACACAATTGCAGTTTTAAAAGCACTTTTGAACACGGCTTTTTTCTGCCATGCAAGTCAATGGCAGAAACCCAAACTTTACAATTACCCTGACTCCGTTCTGTTGCCCCGAGAGGTTTGGTATTTGCCATGCAATCCTGCCGGATCTATGGCTACATGGTGACCGAATCCCAGCCCTCTAGGTTGAACAGAACCAGAGTTATGGGTTCTAGGTTTCTGCTCATTCTGACTTAGCTGTTTTTACTTGCGGCTTTTACCTCCGCCATTAGAGTCTATGGTGCGACCCTTATAACGAGCGCGACCCTTTACTGTTGTCATTAACTCTCGGACCCGGTTGGGATCGTGTGAGGGGGTTCCTAGTGTCTGGGGGCAAAAAGAATTTTATTCCTGGGTGCCCTAGAACCTAAGTTTCCCACGCCAATTGAACCTGACCTTGACCGGGGAGTGATCAAAGCTCTCTTTCAGATAATGTATCCGCTATTGCGGTCTGCGGTTTGGATGGCTGCCAACCCGTTCCTGGAGGTCGGCCTCGAGGAATCCCCATTGAAATGAATGGCTCCATTGACTTTTAATGGGGAACCGCCGCTCCTCCTCTCGGGCGCCACCTGCAGGTCTTCTATAATAACGGGCCCAAATCGCCGGAATCTCCATACGGTTACATGGGGATGTAATGGCGACCTATGGAGAGACTGCAAAATGGAGCCTGCAAAGGCGGGAAAAGGGACAAAGGGCCATAAACACAAAATTACCATTAACCCTTTCCCTCCCGCCTGGATCCCAGTGTATGTGGTTGCTGCATACACTGCAAAGGTACAAACACCAATAATTGTACCAATATACACGTCTAGCAAATAAAACGGTTTGCCATGAGGCAGGGGAATAAAAATACATTAATTCCCTCTAAATGTGGGAATAGGATGACCAAGGGACGTACCTTTTGGTTATGAAGCAGGGGGACATATGTATTATACGTACATTTCGGGTTAACCCCTCACCTCCCAGACGGTGGAAGGGGGTATATAGAACAAAGAAAGAATGACACCCGGCACTTCTAATAGTGAAATAATAAAGTGAATTAGTGATGGAAAATAAACAATAACTGTGAACTTAAAGGTAAGTAAATATATAAGTGAATCAGAAAAAGGGGGGGAAGGGAAACACAAAATGATTGTGCCCCTAAAAGAATTCACTAAACTGCACACCACTAGGTGTAAATAATTACTTTTAATAAATTGACTTAAAAAATATATTACCAAAGATAGGTGTAACGTGAGTTAAAAATAAATTAAATCGAAAAAAATTTGTTGTTTGACCAAAATGTTTCTACCAACATTGATATCACCGGTCCCTTCACACATCTAAAGACCAAGAGTCACTTTACTCCGCCGATTACCATCTGCCCAGCAGTTGAATTATTTGTTGCTTGTGTCACTAGGGACCTAGAAGCTGAGCCTAGA
This sequence comes from Ascaphus truei, assembly GCF_040206685.1. Classification (NCBI taxonomy): domain Eukaryota; kingdom Metazoa; phylum Chordata; class Amphibia; order Anura; family Ascaphidae; genus Ascaphus; species Ascaphus truei. The sequence goes on from NW_027454021.1 coordinate 30,525, forward strand.
CACTATAAATCTGACAACAACCTTACACCTGAGGAAAGGATCGGTCTAAAAGACCTTATGTCCAATAAAGCTTACACTATCAAACCATCTGATAAAGGTGAAAACATTGTGATTCAAGACACAGAAGCCTATGTTAGAGAAAACATTAGGCTTCTCAGTGATACAGATTGTTATGAGACCCTTGAGCACAGTCCAACATCTAAATATAAAACCGAATTGTATAACATCTTACAAGATGCCCTTGATACAGACATGATAAGCCGGAACGAGTTTGACTTTATGTACCCTAAGTCACCCACAGTGACGACATTTTACACCTTACCTAAGGTACATAAATGATTACAGTCCCCCCCTGGCCGACCGATTGTTTCGGGCAATAACTGTTTGTCCGAAGGCAGCAGTATATGCCTGGACAAGGTCCTAAGAGACTTTGTTATCAGTCTCCCATCGTATGTTCAAGATACGAAAGATACACTACAGAGACTGGATGGTATTAACGTTACATCTGAAAACATTCTCGTGAGTTTAGATGTTGAGTCACTATATACCTCCATTATCCACGAGAATGGTCTCCCTGCTGTCAAGTACTTTCTGACCACTAGGGACTGTAGGTTTAACAGACACAATGTATTCGTGTTAGACCTACTCAGTTATGTTCTAACCAACAATTACTTTGTTTTTGATGGGTCATATTACCACCAGACCCAGGGTACAGCTATGGGCACAGCCGGTGCACCCACGTATGCCAACCTGTACCTGGGCTGGTGGGAACGTACCCATGTCTTTAATGCGGAACTATCTATGTATACTGACCACATTTCAATGTGGATCAGATACATAGATGATATCCTGCTTTTATGGGAAGGCCCTCAGAACCTTCTCTATGAATTTGTTGAGAAACTCAATACCAATATGCTCAATTTGAGGTTAACAACTGTGCTGAGCAAGACATCTATAACCTTCCTGGACCTAAATATTTATGTCGATCATGACTGTAATATTCAAACGAAGGTCTTCAGGAAAAGCACGGCTACGAATAGCTTGTTATTGGCTCAGAGCCAGCACCCTAGCAGCCTCATTGCTGGTATCCCGACAGGACAGTACCTTCACCTTCGGAGAAACTGTTCTACTATCGGAGAATTCATCATTCAATCCAAAGAACTTCGCTCGAGGTTCCTCAACCGTGGGTACAACATAAAAACATTGAACAAGGCTTATCATCGGGCACTGCACAGTGACAGGAGTTCTCTTTTGTCCACAAGTAAAAATAAAAAATCAAAGGACAATACAATCGGAGTCATCGGCACCTTTAACAAAAGATGGTGGGCTATTAAAAAGATCTTTGCTAGACACTGGCACCTCCTTCAAGCTGATGTAGACTTGGCGAAGGTTATAGGCCCAAGACCTACTATGACTAGCAGGCGCTCCAAAAATCTTAGACTCCCTTGTGAATAGTCATTTTCAGCGTGCTAAGACAACTACATGGTTGAGTCCTGTTAAAGGGATGTACCGCTGTCAGGGCTGCAAAGCCTGCAGATACATTCACGTTGCCAAAGAATTTACCAATCATGACAACACCATGCAATATTGTGTGGATAGTTTTATCAACTGTCGGACTACCAACGTTATTTATCTTATCACATGTAACTGTGGTAAGAGATATGTTGGGAAGACTACCAGACAACTCCGTAGACGTGTCTTAGAACATATTAATTCCATCAAGCATGCTGCTGAAACGTGAGTTGCTAGACACGTCACACAATGTCACAATGGCGATGTGAATGTCATTAAATTCATGGGCATTTATCAACTAAAAAGTCCCATGAGAGGCGGGAATACTGACCAATCCCTGCTTCGTATCGAAGCAGAATGGATTTATAAGTTAAAAACAAGGAGTCCAAGTGGACCCAATGAAGGGTTCACCTTTACAGCTTTTATTTAAATCCAGCTTTGTGGTTGAACAATTGGATCATTTTATTCTTTCCCTGTGTACACTACTATTCATGCCTCCTCTTATGACCGATCTGTTCATTTTCAATGCCGGCTGTGTTTGTAACCAGGGTGGTATTGTTTGATACTACTTTACGATCACTGTCATTTCTTTAAATTAGTGACTATAATACCATAGCTTTAAACCCTGTTTTGGGTTTGTAGACGGACGTTCACAGAGGTACACACTTGGAGTCGTTTATAATGTGAAATTATAATAGGCTTTATTGTGCCTTTTCCTTTTCATCAGGAAATTCATCCAAACACAGGGGGGGGGGGGGGGGGTGAACAAAGCTTCCATTCACTTGGGAGTATTTCTAGTGAAACACTATGCAATAATTCACATCTCCCTTAGTCAAGCAGTTCTCGCAGCCCCAAAACATATAGCATGAAATAAGCAGATATAAGCAGTCTCTTAAGAATAAAAGTCTTATCTGTTTCTTGGAGGGAAAATCTTGTCACTTCCTAGTTCACCTTCAGGTGTAGTAGTTTTCCCTGTGTCTTGAATTCAGCTCTGCTGTGCAGGGCTCAAGACCGGTCAGCTCCAGAGATCTGGGTTTCTTTTGGTCAGTCTCTCCTGGGACTCAAGAACCTCTGCTCTGTCTCTCCACAGGTCAGCTCTCAGTCAGAGCTAGGGAGGAGTTACTTCCTGTCTCAAAGGCAGGCTTTTTCTACTACCTGTAATCAGGCAGGTGGTGCTAGTTAATTTGCTACCAGCAGTTAACCACCACACTGCTGGATTAGAGGCACCTTTGTGAACAGGAATAAGTCCCCTGTTACAGGGTTTATTATGTGTGTAATGTGTGTATATATGCAGATCAATTTAGAATTTTGGCAGATTAGAAAATAACTCTGACGCATGTACTGTACACATATGTTTTCTTTATTAAGTTAAGATTTTTTGGTTCATTACTGCATTTTTTTTTTTTTTTCAACTTTGTTTTTATTAGTTTTTTGTGCATACACATCATAGAAAACAGAATGTTGTCAAGTATATCAGGTATACACCAAACTTACAGGAATACTTTACAAGTAACAGACGAACATTGGGGGGACCACAGGACAGAACACAGACAGACTAACAACATCTAAGGACAAGGAAAGGAAGGGGGGGGGGTAGGGATGGGGGGAGCGGCCTGGGAGAAGCGCTGGTTCCACGTTTCGCAGGAGTCCTTCGCCACCACAGCCTTTGCTCTGCTCCAGTCCACCTCTCAGAGGAGCCCAACTCCGGTTCACATCAGATTTTCGTTGGTCGGTGAGTTGATTCACCACTGTACCTCGGGGGGAGCCCTACTGTCCGATCGTCCTGTCCGGCTCCCAGCCCAACATCCAAGGAGAACCCACCTATCTCTATCAAAGCCATATTGTGGCCTCATTCATCCCCTGAATATCAGTTTGGGCAAGCCATAATGACCATACTTTTTCAAATTTGTCGGCTGAGTCGTTAACTAAACTCGTTAACTTCTCCATTCTGCAAATGAACCAAATTCTGTTTCTAATTTTATCAATAGAAGGAATCGCATTCTGATTCCACAGTGCTGCGGTCTCACACCTCATAGCGGTAGCAAAATGAGCTATCAGCTTGTTACCCGATCTAGATACCTCGTTTGTAGGTTTACCTAATAAAAATAGCCACGGGTCCAGCTGAATTGTGAGCCCTAAAAAGATCCTCTGCAGCCAATCGCGGATCTGGGTCCAGACCGGCACTAATCTCGGGCAAGACCACAGCATGTGCACCAGATCCCCCTGTTCCCCGCACTGCCTGGGGCAGAGCGGGGAAGCCCCCCGGACAAATTTAGCTAATCTGATTGGGGTGAGATACCACCTTAATAATACCTTATATGAGTTCTCCTTCAATGTCGTGCATATGGAGCTCGAGGCCGCAGCTTTGAATACCGCGGCCCAGTCCTCGTCCTCTAGTTGAGCCTGGAGATCCTCTTCCCATTGTGTCATGAAACGGGGTTTGACTGTCCTGTCTGAGTCAGTATTCACCACCTCTTTGTATAACGCAGAGATCAGTCCCCGCGTGTCTGCTCCGCACACACAGAGCTGTTCGAATTTGGTCAGCGGTGGTCTCACCGGGTGTGCGTTATAAAATGCCCGAACCTGGAGGTACCTCATAAAATCAGTGTTCGGTAAGCCCGTTTCTGACTGTAATAGTTCAAAAGATTTGATCTTGCCCTTAACCTCCAGGTCCTTCAATCTACTAATCCCCAATTGCCGCCAACGTGGGAAGCATTTCTCTGCCAGCCCAGGAGCAAAGTCCGGGTTGCCATACAAAGGAGCCATTAGTGTGTGTTTAGAGGTCAAAGAGCAGCTACTTTTAGAAGCCTTCCAGACCGAGAGTGAGTTGAGCACAGAGGATAGAGGAATGAGTATATCCCTCACCCGTGTCCTCGGGTACCAGGTTAGGTCCCTGAGCTCAAGCGGGGTGCACACCTCCTTCTCCAGTGCCACCCATCGCCTGAGCCCCGGGTCCCCATGCCACTGCGTGATTTGGCACAATTGTGCCGCTTTATAGTAGGATATGACGCTCGGAACCGCCAGACCACCAGCTTCCTTGGCTTTCTGCATAATTTTTCCTTTAATCCGTGTTTTTTTATCTTTCCAAATAAATTGAGAAATAGCTTTTTGGAGCCCTGCAATGTCTGCTCTAACCACGGCAACCGGGAGAGTTTGGAACAGATATAGAATTCGGGGAAGGATGTTCATCTTGACACTATAGATCCTCCCCAGCCAAGAAATACCATATGCCTTCCACTCCTGCAGCTCTTTTTTGAGAGTCCTTAACAGGATGGGATAGTTAGCCGAATATAAGGAGCTCGCCTTTTTTGTGATCTGCACTCCTAGGTATTTCATGGCGGATGGTCGCCATCTAAACTCAAAGTTGAGTTCTATCAGCTTCTCCATTTCTCTATGTGTAGGCTTAAGGCCTCCGATTTAGCTTGATTTATTTTGAAGCCAGAGATCTGGGCAAATCGCTCTGGAAGCTCGAACAGATTGGGCAGCGAGATGAGCGGCTTGGCAAGGGTTAGAATAATATCGTCCGCGTACAGAGCCACTTTGTGCTCCTGCGAGTGGATTTGTACTCCAGCGATATCAGCGTTACTCCGAATTTGTGCAGCGAGTGGTTCGATGCATAAGGCGAATAGCAGGGGCGAAAGCGGACAACCCTGTCTCGTACCACTTTTGATTGGGAATAGTTCTGAGGGGAATCCCTGGTGAACCACTCTGGCTGATGGTGCCGTATATAGTGCCTTGACCGCCTGTTGAAATTTGCCTCCAAACCCAAATGCGCCAAGCGTGGACCCCAGGTATGGCCAATCAATCCTGTCAAAGGCTTTTTCCGCGTCTAAGCTTAGGGCTACACCCCGAATCTCATTGGCTCCCATAAAGTCTATTATATCCACAATTCTTCTAGTGTTGTCGGCCGCTTGTCTACCTCTAATGAAGCCAACTTGATCCGGGTGGATGAGCCTTGGCAGGATTACATTTAATCTATTGGCCAGTAATTTAGCGTAGATTTTTACATCTGTGTTAATTAATGATATTGGCCGGTAACTTTGGCAGCTAGTGGGATCCTTGTCCTCTTTATGAATTACTGAGATCGACGACTGGAGCATCTGTCCCGGGAAGGGCTCTCCTGCTAATACTCCATTAAACAGCTGGAGCATGTGTGGAGCCAAAACTCCGATAAATTTTTTATAATACAGATTGGAGAACCCATCCGGGCCCGGGGCTTTTGATGCTTTTAAGTTTTTTACTACCGCCTCTAGTTCTTCCCTTGTGAAGTCTCGTTGAAGAGCCTCTCGCTCCTTTCTGTTTACTTGTGGCAAGGCTGCGTCTGCTAGGAATTTCTGTAGATTACTACTTGTCCTAGCATTGTGAACTACCTTCTCTCCATTATATAGCTGTTCGTAGAATTTCGCGAACTCCCCTACTATGACTTTAGGGTTTGAGGAACTCTGGCCTCCTGCTGTCGTAATAGATTGAATGTTAAAATTTGGTTTCCGATTACGAAGTCTGGTGGCTAGCATAGTGTCCGGTTTGTTAGCTTTCTCATAGAACTTCCTCTGCGTCCAACTCATGTTCTTCTCCGCCCGGGAAGTAAGGAGGAGGTTTAGCTGAATTCTAACGTCCTTCAACTCCCTCAGAGCATCATCTCTACCTGTCCGGTTATGTAGAATAGAGAGCTCATGTAACCTGTGATAAAGCTGGGATAATTTGGCTTCTTTTATCTTTTTCCTATTTGCCGCTATACCGATTAATACCCCCCTAATCGTGGCCTTATGAGCCTCCCATAACAGTGATTGGGACTCCACACTGCCACTATTTATCCGGAAATAATCTGATATTTCAGACTTCACTTTGTTTTGAATATCCGGGATTTTAATTATCGATTCATTTAGCTTCCAGTTTGCTCATGGGCAGGCACTACCCAATTGAATGCATCTCAGCTCTACTGATGCATGGTCCGACCAAGTAATATCATGTATGCTTGTATCGGCAATTTGTGGGACCATTCTGCTCGATACAAAGAAGTGGTCAATCCTACTGTAGCTGTCATGTGGGTGGGAGTAGAAAGAATAACTGCGGTCTCCCTGGTGCTGCTCTCTCCATATGTCCACCAGGCTAATCTGTTTGAGGCCTTTCAGCAGAGAGATATTCCCTTCTCTCTTATTATTTTTCTGGGACGTAGACCTATCTACCTTTGCATTCATGACTGTGTTAAAGTCGCCACCTAGAATTATTTGTCCCTCAGCCCATAACTGCAGCTTCTGAAAAAATGTGTTGTAAAAGTCTAGTTGACCTTCATTTGGCGCATATATGCACGCTAATGTCATTCTGACCTGCTTAAGGAGCCCGACCAGCACTAGGTACCTTCCCTTTGGGTCCCTTTTAACCTTTTCAACCTGAAAGGGTGTGTGATTCTGAAACAGGATAGCTACACCTTTCTTTTTCTCTGCCCCTGATGCTAGGAAGAACTTTCGGAAGTTAGAGTCGAGGAATTTCGGGTTGTTACGCGAGCTGAAGTGAGTCTCCTGTAGGAAGACCACGTCCGCCCTTCTCCTCTTGAACTCAGTGAAAGCGACTCTTCGCTTGTGTGGACTATTGAGCCCTTTGGCGTTTTGTGAGATGAAAATTACCTCCATTTTATGTAGTAGTGTCTGTATGGGCCTAATATGTATGCCGATCTGATCTTACCCCAGACCCTGGATATGTTCTGCTCATGGATTTTGTAGAGTAGACTCCGGAAGCGCCTATTCAACCCACCGCCTGTTGGGACTGGGGAGGGAAAGGGAGATAACATGAGGGAGGAATACAAACATATAACACATATAAACAACATGAGAACCGTATTGGTCCTAAAAGACCTCGGGTTCAGTGCCCGGTGGAGATATTTTCTCCCTGGACCCTCCTCCCCCCTGGTCCATCTCTGTGGCTTCCAGAACGCGCCACAGATCTCCGGGTCAGTACCAGGTAGGGGGGTTATGACCCCCCTCCTGGCAAGGACGCACATGCCTGCAGGCAGAGTGGTGGCTGCACCCCCCCCCCGCCGGCCGCTCTGTGCGTTACAAAACCTAGCAACTATCTTCACTTCTATCTATTTTGTTAACTCTTATTAAACTATTCTTAATCTTTTAACTATTTTGAGCTCTATTCGTGAGCTCTTATCTCTTATCTATAACTGAAACTACAACTACACACCCTGTGCTACCCCTGCTCTTTCTATCTCTAGCTACTTCTTCCTCTCCTCCTCTAATCCTCACTGCCCCCAGGCGCGGTTGCTCTCCCCCTTTCCCCCTCCCTCTGGGATCATGTCTAACCCCTCCCCACCGTATCTCTGTTATCCTTTGTGGGAGCCCCCTGCTTGCATCTCTCTCGTACCCATGTTCTTTTTTTTTTTTTTTTTTTTTCCCTTTTCCCCCCCCCCCCTTTTTTTTTTTTTTTTTTCCTTTTTCCCCCCCTATCTACTCTATACCATATATGCTCTGTATACTATTCCTTGCTACTATATTATGCTTTAAGTAGGCCACCTATACATGTCTTTGCCATATCCTCCCCTTTGCCTCCTTGCACCGGCTGGGGCCTTCGCCTCCCCCCCCACCCCCCTCCCCTGCTCAGGGGTATCCCCTCCCCGAGCGGCCAGGCAGCCTCCTTCTGCACCGCTAACTTAGGTCCCTCCCAAGGAGATCCGTATGTCCCGCGGTCGCTTCCCTGGCGGTGGAGCTCGCGTGCCTCCGCCAGAGGAGCCCTCTTCACTTCCTGCAAGTCGCCGCTCCTCTGACGTCATCCTGTCGTCCGCCGGGTCTGTTAGCCGCGCCTCTCCTCCAACTCTCGCGGGAACGAGTCCCGTGACGTCACCAGTGTGGGCGTGTTATTGTCATTCCGCTGTGGGCTGCCAGGACGAGAGGGCTGGATCGGGGGAGGCTCCCTGGGCGGGTCCAGCCGGCAGAGCAGATCTTCCCGCCGAAACCCCCGCCGCCATTGGGGATCTCGTGCCCTTCTGTCCTCCTTCCTCACCAGTATGTAGATAGCCGCCATTTTGGGGACCCATGTGCTATGGTCACCTGCTTTGAGCCGCCATATTCGGCAGCGGGACGACTCCGGAGTCTCGACAGCCTCACGGTAGGGGGGATTTCTGCCTTGGTCTGTGTGTCAGGGTGTGTTACAACTGCGCAACGGGCGCAACTGCAGCTCGCGAATGTTATTTTGTCCCGTATTTACGGGCTTTTCCCTCTTCCTCCCTCCTTGCTTAGGCTCCTCTCCGGTGTGGGTGAGGTACCCTGCTTTCCTGGCGGGGAGCCCGTCCTCTTCCCCTGCTGGGTTCCCTCCGCACCATTGTCCTGTGGGCCCCGCACCCCCCGGTTTTTTAAGGAAGGCTGCCCCTTCTGAGGGGTGTTTGAGCACCTGCGGTCTGCCGTTTTTAATGGCTACTAGGGCGAATGGGAATGCCCATCGATACCGCACCTCGCTGTCCCTTAGGGCCTTGGTTATATGCCCTACCGCTCTCCGTCTGGCCAACGTTAGAGGGGACAGATCTTGGAAGATCAAGAGGGTAATCCCCTCGAAGGTAATGTGGGGGGTGGCACGGGCGATTCTGCTCACCTCTTCTTTGACAGAGAAGTAGTGGAGCCGGAGGATCACGTCCCTAGGGGGATTGGAGGGCACGGGTCTGGATCGTAGGGCCCTATGGCATCTGTCCATTCTAAAGTCTGAAGCCGGACTGCCTGGTAGTATTGAGGCCATCCACCGGGATAGTAGAGCTTCTGGGTCCAGGATTTCTTCTGGTATCCCCCGAACTCTGAGGTTGTTTCTTCTATCCCTATTCTCCCCGTCCTCTTGTCTGGCTTCCAGCTCTGCCACTCTCTGTTCCAGCGCCTGTACTCGGGAGTTTGTCTCTTTGTGGGTGTTGGAGCTAGCTTCCATGCGCTCCTCCAGTTCGTTGGTCCTTGTACCTATTTGTATGAGGTCGTGTCTGAGCCCCTCCACCTCTCCTCTGAAGAAAGATTTGAGATCAATTAATAGTCGTGATATTTCTTTTTTAATGACTTTTGTCTGCTCTGCTGCCGCTCTTGAGCCCTCCGCATCTTGAGCTGAATCTGAATCAGAGACAGCCGACATCTCCGCAGCCCTAGCCTTGCTTTGGCCGGTAAAGTAGGCCCTGACATCTGACTTGCGTCGGGTCTTTTGTCTTGTAGCAGCCATCCTGTTTTGGGGCTTATTATCTTGACCGGGACCGGTTTAGACGTCTGTCGCTCTGTTTTTTTTCTCCGAAAATGCTGGTTTTGCTAGTGTTTATTTTCTTTATTGTGCCGGCGGTTGGAGGAGCTGTGGGTCTATGCAGCCATCCTCAACCAGCCGCGCATGCGCATCTCATTACTGCATTTTTAATGACACATTGGTCAGTAACATATACCTGCTGGGGATCTTCATTATTTAGTATGTGCAATAGACATATAGTTGCTATACTACGACAGGACTACTACCCTCTTTGCCCTGTTTATGTTTAATACACTCTATTCTGGTTACCATGTGCACTATGGTGGCATTTAACAATCATATGTAAGGCTGGTTGGCAATGCTATCTCAACTTCGTGCATTAGAATACCTTGCAATCAGCCTGCGCGTGCGCACTAGAATAATCTCTCAACTGGGATTTTTTCTAAATTTTCGCGCATGCGCAATACATGGCTGTGTTCCACTATGGTGTATATGGTTACTTCGGTTTAAGGTTACCACAGACATCAAGCTGCAAGTTGTTGCGCATGCGCGGTACGTGGCTGATGCGCTCCGGTTCAGATCACCACTTGGAGTAGCTCTAAGTCCCCGCGCATGCGCGATATTCGATGGACATTTAATAAGGTAGATGTTCCAAGTCTCCGCGCACGCGCAGGACTTGCCGAATTTACAACCTGAATATCTCCTAAGTCCCCACGCATGCGCAATTCTTGATTAACATCTATAGGATTCTTTCTAAATTCCCGCGCATGCGCGATACGAGGCTAGTTTCTAACAGGATTATCCTCTAAGTCCTCGCGCATGCGCAGTACCCGGCGAGGGCGCCGTTATGCTTCTAAACCTCTGTTTCTGCCCGGGAAACAATCGGGAAGCTACTACCAATAGTATGTTGTGGTTATGTTGACATTAGAACTTTATAGCACCTATTCTTATGAGTATTGTGACACTTTATTTCACTGCTGCGGGCGTGAGCACAATGCGCATGCGCTACAGCTGCTGGTAATCATTTGTGCAATTAAGGTACTGACAGGGTATATCAGTCCTCTCCCCCCCAGTAAAATTTGTCCCTGAAGAAGCTCCTTTGCTGGAGGGAAACGCGCGTTGGACGCGCAATGTTGTCAGTCTCCTACTTGGAGCTGTTTTAATGTAGTTTTGTTAGGTTCCTGGTTCAGTATGCTTATATCACAGAACTTAGCTCATTTAGGGCCTCATGCAGTAAGCGTTGATAAGGGAATTATCGCCATTTTATAGGCAAAATTGGTTTTGAGATTCAGTAAGCGCCGATAAGTGCTTGATTTCGCCAGGTTTCGGAGCCGATTATTTTGTTATGGCCAGTCGGCTGCCGATAAGCCTGTTTTCGCCACTTATCGCCACTTTTTTAAATCGGCTGGATTCAACAAAAAAAAACAGCTTATCGGGCCTGATCGGCACTACGAAATTGAGATGTCATGGCCAATTTCTCCCGCCAACTAAAGTTGGCAGTTTGGAGGGGAGAACGATCGCAAAGGCTGCCGCAACGGCACTTAGAAAAAAAAAACTTCTGTACATCAATGGAGTCAATGGAGCGGGGACGTATAACAGTATAGTACTGTTTACGTTTCATTGCTCACAATACAAAGGGGATTTGCATTACAGTGTGGGGGCATTCCCTGCATTGTGTCACAGCTGACGTGTATTATTTGCATAACATTGTACTTTTACATGTTTTCATCATTTGCGTGTCACATTACTCATCATGTGATGATGTGTCAAGGGAAAATACTATACTCAACTCTTAAAGGAGAACCTCACATCATATCACACATTTTACTGAACTGAGCGACAATTATTTACATGATGTTACACATGTCACACATGTCACACATACACAGTATATTCATCTTCCTTTACATTACACAATGCTTGTAATGTGACACGCATCTTTAAACGTTCATGTACATCTGTCTTCTCATGTTTACATATACTTTTGGGTCCTCCCTATTTTCATGACGTCACTTATTGGACGCTCAATCACATTGCATGTTTACATTGTAACCGTAGCATTACAAGCACTTCAACCTAACTTATACACACATGTACAGTAATTCAGCATTGGGACACCTTGTAAACTCATTCTATACCAACTATCCTCCTTACAGAAATGCATGCATATGCACACGACTATTCATTGTTGTCAACATGTCACAATAACATGCCTAATTACACATGTTACACAAAACTTTTCCCACGTCAATCTCAGCCTTTTTGCCTAATTACATGACTGACTGTTGCGTTCACAAGTGTTACATGCATTGCACATGCAACTATTTATTTGCAAGCAATGTTTCTACAAAGGTTCACGTCACATCATTGCCAAATATCATCATTCCCTGCAGAATACACACAACAAATACTTATAACAAGAACTGCACACAGCTTGCCACAGAAGTACTTTATTATGTTAATGTAACACCTTGCATTTTACTATGTCACCTGACATCATCACATACCTATTTAAAGGACGCCCATTACCTGATCATTCACAGCTACTCATTTCAAAATGTTGAGATTGTTTAGGAGACGGAGGAACATTCTTTTCTATGACATGCTTGATGATGAAGACAATCATATAGGGCAAGGGAGGGACACACCGAGGGACAGTGACAGTGACAGGGACAGTCACGCGGATACGACAGAGACAGGGAGAGGGACAGGAGATTAGAGGAGAAGACAGAGGAGACAAGTTGTGCCTCGTCCGCGTCTGTACAGGGAGAGAACCCTGTTAGATGGGATGAGTGAGGAGGAGATTGTAAGTCGCTATCGTTTGAGTTCAGCAGCAATCTTAGCTCTTTATCAGGAGATAAGGGGAGATTTAGATTTTTTCACAGCCAGAGGTCGTGCAGTCCCTGGGCTTGTTAAAATGCTGTGCTCTTTACATTATCTTGCTTCCGCGTCATACCAGACAACTGTGGGCATAGTGGGCGGGTTCTCGCCAATCTACATTCTCGCGGGCCTTGACCCAGTTTCTCTATGCACTCAATAGACGCGCTAGGAATTATATTCATTTTCCTACAGAGGCGACAGAGTGGCTGGAAGTCAGGACTGGCTTTTATAATATAGCAGGGATACCATGTGTGCTGGGTGCAATCGATTGCACACATGTTGCTTTGATTGCACCTAGTCAGAGTGAGCATGTGTACCGCAATCGGAAGCACTACCATTCACTCAATGTACAGGTGGTATGTGATGCGACGATGAGGATAATGCATGTGGTACCCAAATTCCCTGGTTCCAGTCACGATTCCTCTATCCTGAGGAACTCTTCAGTCTTCCATGCGTTCGAAGAGGGACATTTTGAACATGGTTGGCTGCTGGGTGAGTACACATTTACATGTTCTAACACAAAACACTTTTTTATTTAGGAATGTTGGCATTGTACAATTTGATCACTAATGTCAGCTTATGTGTGCTCCATTCATTATAGGTGACTCAGGATACGGAATTAGGCCGTGGCTCTTGACTCCGGTGCTAAACCCTCAAACTGAAGCAGAGGAGAGGTACAATGCAGCCCATATATCTACAAGATCTGTTATAGAGAGGACATTTGGCCTACTCAAGACCAGATTTAGGTGTCTGGACAGAACTGGTGGGGCTCTTCTATACAAGCCTCAAAAAGTGTCTGATATTATCCTTGCCTGTTGCATTTTGCACAATGTTGCACTCAGGCACAATGTACAATCAGACCTAGCTGAGCCTTTGGTAGACGAGCATCCCACCCATGTAGCTGCTGAAAATGAACAAACAGCCAGTGGTGGCCAGACACGACAGAATCTCATCAATTCATTTTTTTCTTGTAAGTAAAAACATATATGTTCCAAGTTCTACTTTTATACTTACATTATGTTATCTTAACAATAATGTTTTTTTATATACCCTTCTGGTAGGACACAGATGAATATGGGTTGCACACCTTTCTTCTCTCTGCTGTGTGCACAAAGGGATGTGGCACCGGTATGTTATTGTTGCACAGGTTATATAATCCCTCTTCAATTTTACTTTAGTTGTGTGTATGTGAATACAACTGGGGTAACAAAGCACTAATATTTTAGCATTGTGTTGTTCCTTATGCTAACACAATACACATATTATGCCCATACTCATTCATGCTTCTAGTATGCTTACATACAATGTTATTGGTGCAGTATAACATGTACATCCATATGATGTGTACACCAGCCTGATTTACATTTTGAATGTCATGAAATATACATGGTGTTGCACATTTAACACCAAATACACACTTTGCTGTGTTGTTTACGGTACTGAAGATGGCATGTCAATGTTTGCAATTTATATATTGTTCCTTTGCATTATAGGTATATCTCCAGTATGACTGATCATGGTATGTATATTTGCTGACATCTCTCATAAGATGTGCCTACATCAATCTTCCTATAATTATTTGTAGTAAAAACCCAACATATTGGTTTAAACACAAATGTTACATATATGTACTTTCTGTATCATGTATATGCATTTAGCTACTCTTGAGCTTTCATGTGCATTGTATTAGAAAATGATTACTCCCATTTCATCACATTTTATGTATGTTTCCTTATAAATTCCATTAATGTAATATAGAGGTGTTTGGAGACAAGGGGATAACTGTAGTTATTTCTTTACTTACGGGAGATCATTCATCATGGATGAAATTGACTGATCATAAAACTCCATGCATGAATGCCTGCAATCACAACAATGCGTACTACATCTTATATTTAGCAATGTTGGTGTTTTGTAATGCTAGGAATTAATAGTCAACATTAATTTAAATTTGTGACATGTGTATGTATAAGTCACACGTGTGTGGATGTGTCCTACATGTACCAAGTGTTAAACTGTTAACAGAGAAGACAAATTTGTCGCTAATGTTACTGTCATTTAGCATTTATAATTTACCAATATGACAATGTTGGTAATATTTTTGGAATATAAATCACGTCACTTCATCATTATCATGATGATAATTATCAAGTATTTTCACAATTGTAACGTCAATCACGTGCACATTAGCATAGACACACTTTGTAAGACAACTGTTTGTGTCTGTATCAATTTGTGTAGGATCCATGTATAACACCGACAAATGATAACACCAGCTTTATTATGGTAGCTTATATCATCATATTGACTATACTATGTATTTTTATAACGTTTAATAAACACAGTAAACTATAGTTAGTTAGGTTAATGAAATATACACAGAAATGTACTTCATTACATGATGTTGATGTCATATTCAGAACTTCATGCATTGTAGGGGACCACAACATCTGGCCAATAACATTATTTGCTACAGTCCCAAACCATTTTATCAACATACCCATGTAACAAGAGATTTTTAACAATAAATGGCTAGTTGGTTGTAAGTGTCCTTTACATTGGGAGAAGGAGTGGCTCAGTGAGTAAAGACACACACTGGCACTGAGAGTTTGAAGCAGGGGAGTCTGGTTCAATTCCCGGTGTCGGCTCCTTGTGACCTTGGGCAAGTCACTTTATCTCCCTGTGCCTCAGGCGGCAAAAAATAAATTGTAAGTTCCACGGGCCAGGGACCTCAGCCTGAAAAATGTGTCTGTAAAGCGCTGTGTACAACTAGCAGCGCTATACATGAACATGCTCATATTATAATTATTATTATTATTATTATTATTATTATTATTGTTACATAGTTTCGACAGTCATACGTTCCATTACACAATAGAATACACAAATGTGTTAGCAGAGTGGGAATGGTTGTTATATATAAAACACACCATGCCATAAAATGATAGTAGTCATTAAAGAACACTCAATAAAAATTCATGAGGCACTATTTTGCAACATCATTATGTTAATTAAGTGCTTATGCAATATAGGCATAAGGGTATCACATTTTTAATTGTTTGTTAATAAGCGCTGCAAGCAATATAAAATTAGTTCCATATGTAGTATAGTAGTCGGTGACTCCTCCTCACAATCATCTCATATAAAGGTAGACTCTTCTGAAATCATACATTGATCCGATTGTATCTTCCCCGACATCTCTGAAATACAGCAAACACATGATGGTCAAATATGGCACCTTACTATATATGTATCCGTGACAACGCATTACACAGCTCTATATGATTGTGTACATACACACGTCACTCACTTATATGTTAGAAGTACAAGTGTACATCAGTATGTAATGTTTCTTTAAATTTGTAGCAGGCATAACTATGTATATGATGTGAACGTTGCCTGTATACTGAAAAATGTGCGCGCACATCTTAGTGTGCGCACGCACTTCACGCTTGGCTGCACTAACTGTTAGCGCATGCGCAAAACAAAGCGTACGTTGTGCGTTCAATACATCTTGAAAATACCATTAAACATAAAATCTTTATTTCAAATACAATGAATACGAAACTACATTCGTTCTAAACGAGTACATCTGTATTCTTTTGAAACAGACGTGTTTGGACAGAAAGGACGGCCGATAACACAATGCGCAAATGCAATACGTGTGACGTCATGTTAAACCAGCGTGAAACGCACGCTAACACTCCTCCGACTCAATTAACATTCAGCTAACGCCCAGTTGGCGCCTACAAACACTGAGCCGCACACATGACACACTGCAGTTACCGTTACTATAACAAAACATGACAGCCAATAGGCTTTGAGGCGCGCACGTCGCTTGGGGGCGGGACTTACATCCGTAATCCTTTTTTTTTTAACTCAATTTTTTTATTGGGTACAATCATGTCAAACAGTACATACAAGGGTGTCATGATCCCATGACAATGGTGCTTTCAACAATCTGACAGGGACCCAATAACTTTTTCCATTTTCTTGGGGGTGGTGACTGGATGGGAGGGGGAGGGGAGGAGGGGGAGGGGGGAAGACTCACATGGGAGGGGGGGGAAGGGGGGGGAACCTAGGAGAGAGAGGGGGGGGGGAGTGGGTGGCGCGCTCCTACCTCCGCGACTACCTATGGGTATATTTATTTTGTTAGCCACGGGTCCCAGGTGTTTAGAAATTGGGGTATTTTCTTTTGGAGCAGAGCGGTCAGTTTCTCCATTGACATAACTTCGTTAATTCTGCTAGTGACAGTGGTTCTAGAGGGAGCTCTAGTCTGCTTCCAAGCGGCAGCAATGGAACACCTGGCTGCCGTCAGTATGGCCGTTATAAGTCTGGACATCGGTGGATGGAGATCATCAACAGGTTTGTTCAGCACCAGGGTCACCGGGTCTAGGGGTAGGGTTAGTCCCGTGACCTCTCGTATGAGCCTCTGGATCATGGCCCAAAATTTCTGAATCTCCGGACATGACCACCAAATGTGGGCCATGTCCCCCTTTTGACCACATCCCCTCCAGCACAGATCAACTGCGCCTGGGTAGATCTGGCTCAGCCTAGCGGGGGTCAGGTACCATTGGAATAGAATTTTGTATATATTTTCTTTTATTGTTGTGCAAATTGAGGTTTTAGAGGCTTGCTCCCAGATCTCCTCCCAGTCCTCCGGATCTATTGAGAGGCCCAATTCCTCGGACCATCGTTGCATATATCTATGGTTGGGTGGGCCAGACTGGGGTACTAATCCTTTATATATTTGAGAGATCAGGCCTTTTTGATAGGTTGTTTTGGCGCAGAGGGTTTCAAATCTGGTTAATTTAGGAAATTTGGAAGTTGGCGAGAGGGATAGGAGAAAATGTCTCACTTGCAGATATTTAAATAGGTGGAGGCCCTGTATCTCGTATTTGTCCCTAATCACCTGATAAGTAGCGATCTCATCTTTCCGCAGCAGATCGGCCACCATCCTAATGTTGTGACCCTGAAATTGGTCAAATTGGCTTGGAGAACACCCTGGAGGGAATTTGGGGTTTCCAAAGATGGGGGTGAGCTGTGAGGGGGATGCTACCAGACCGTACTTCCCTCTACATTTAAGCCATACCTCCCACGTGCATCTCATTGCTCCCAGGGCAAACCTTGGTGGTTTATCCCCTCTGCTGCCAGTGGGCCACATTGCCATTTGGAAGGAGAGGGGGTAGGCGTAGTGAGACTCTATCTCTAACCAAGAAGCTAGGGCCGGGTCGCAATTCCAAACTACAGCCTGCTTCAGCTGTGCTGCGATGTAGTATTTTGCAATGTCGGGGACCCCCACACCTCCTCTTTCTCTAGACGAGAGCATCACTGACCGAGGGACTCTGGGCCTTTTGTCATTCCAAATAAATTGGAGAATTAGAGACTGCATGTTTTTAAGCGCTGTTTGTGGGACCGGGATTGGAAGGGTTTGGAAGTTATATAACAGTCTTGGGAGAACGTTCATTTTTACTGCCGTGATTCTCCCAAACCACGATATTTGGTGTTTTTTCCAGATCTCTAGGTCTTTTTTGATCTGGTTAAATAGGGGTGGGTAGTTATATTGGTATAGGGAGCTGTAGGAATTGGAGATTTTAACACCCAAGTATTTAATGTGGGTGGGGCTCCATCGATATTTATAGTTGGCTTGAATAAGGGTCCAGTCCTGGGGGGGGAGGGATAAATTTAGGGCCTCAGACTTGTCCATGTTTACTTTGTAGTCAGATACTTGGCCGAATTGAGTTAGGTGTCGTTGAAGGTTGGGGAGGGAGGTATGGGGGTTCGCGAGGGTCAAGATCACATCGTCTGCAAACAGCGAAATTTTGTGTTCTCTATCTCCAATTTGGATACCTTTTATGTTGGGTTCGTCCCTGATTTTGGCTGCTAGGGGCTCTATAGTTAAGGCGAATAATAGAGGGGAGAGTGGGCAGCCCTGTCTAGTCCCATTTCTGATCTTTATTGGGTCCGAAAACCCACCTGCCAATTTAACATATGCTGTTGGGTTATGGTAAAGAGCTCTCACTCCTTCCAGGAAAGGTCCTGAGAATCCAAACCTCAGCATGGTCTGGTCTAGGAAGGACCACTTGATCCTGTCGAACGCTTTTTCAGCGTCGAGGCTTAGAATCATTGCCCTGGTCCCAGTGAGATGCACGTGGTCTATTATATCCACTATTTTACGTGTGTTGTCGGAGGCCTGTCTTCCGGACACAAACCCTACTTGATCTACATGTATGAGTCTAGGGAGAATTGGGTTTAGCCTGTTTGCCAGGATCTTACTGTAGATTTTGAGATCGGTATTCAGCAGGGATATGGGCCTATAATTCCCGCAGAGGAGAGGGTCTCTTCCCTCTTTGTGAATAATCGCTAAGTTTGCCGCTGTGATAGTAGAGGGTATCGGCTCTCCTTGTAGGAACGAGTTGTACATTTGGAGGAGGTAGGGGGATAGGATAGGTAAAAACAGTTTATAATAGCTATTAGAAAAGCCATCTGGGCCCGGGGTTTTTGCTATCTTGAGGGATTGTATGGCTAGGGACAGTTCCTCTTGATTTATTGCTTTGTTTAAGCTCTCAGTCTCTTCTGGAGTGAGTGTGGGTAGGCTACACTGCTCTAGGTATTGGGTTATTTTAGTGATATTAACTGGGTCTTGGCCTGGGGGATGGAGGTTATACAGGTCTGAATAAAATTTCGCGAACTCTCGTGTTATCTCCTTCTCTAGATATGTGACCTGTCCTTTATTCGTCTGAATTTTTGCGATCTGGGCTTTTGCTCTGGCACCCCTTAACTTCGAGGCCAGGAGCTTGTCGGCTTTGTTGCCTTTGTCAAAGTATTTTTGTTTAGACCATCTGAGGGCTTTTTCAACTTCCTCTAGCTGTGTCTGTTTGAGGGCAGCTCTGGCTAGTGTTAATTGCTTTAGTGTCGTCTTGGAGGTTGAGATTTTATGTTGGGCTTCTAACTGGGAGATTTTTTCTGTAAGTTCTTTTTGGAGTTTGAGTTTTTTTTTTTTTTTGTATGAGGCTATAGAAATTAAGTCTCCCCTGATAGTGGCTTTATGTGCCTCCCATAGCATAGCTGGGGTTGAAGCAGTGCCTTTGTTATACTTAAAGAAAGATACCAACTTTTGGCGAATTGAGGTCTCGGTGTCGGGGCAATTAAGAAGGGAGTCATTGAGCTTCCATTTATATTGGGCATGTTTGATAAATGGGAGGGATAATAAAAGATCAATGGGTGCGTGGTCGGACCATGTGATCGGCCCGATGTTGGACTGGGAGGAGGCCTGGAAGACGTTACTGGTGCCCAGAAAATAATCGATCCTCGAGTAGGACTGATGAGGGGTGGAGAAGAAAGTGTAGTCCCTCTGGCCCTGGTGCTGAGCCCTCCATATATCGATCAGTGAGTAACTTTCCATAATATCCCGGAATTGCTTAGCCTTTTTCTGGGCCTGAGTACTGCTCTGGGAGAGTGTGTGGTCTGGGCTTGTTTGGCCAGGGCCGGATTTATCATTTTTGTATGAGGCCACCATATTAAAGTCTCCTCCAATGATCAGAGAGGATAGAGATTGTTGGTCTAGGGTTTCTAGTAGGCTGTTCAGGAATTGAATTTGATTGGAATTAGGGGCGTATACATTGACAATTGTGATCGGGGACCCTGCCAAGGTGCCCTGGAGTATGAGCGAGCGTCCTTCGGGGTCTTGGTGAGATTTTGTCAGTACAAATGGGACCCCAGCCCTAAAGAGGATAGCTACTCCTCTTTTTTTGCTAGGAGATGAGGCGTAGTATGCCTGGGGGAATACATTTTTAAATGTGTTGGGGGGCGTCTGGGTGTTAAAATGCGTTTCCTGTATTAGGACTATATCGCCTCGGGATCTTTTGAGATCTGTGAGGACTAGTTTCCTCTTTTTTACAGAGTTAAGGCCTTTGGCGTTGATTGAAATTAGTTTAATGGAGGCCATTGTTTTTCTTATGGTGTTTTCAGGGCACTAGGCCCTGTGACTCCTATTTTTCCCATGTCAGGAGTTCGGAACCAGGGGGCGACGGATAGACCTGAACCCTCGGTAGAGGGGGTCGCGGAGGGAGGGTTTGCGCTGGGGATAGGGGTAGTAGGGGAGGGACACATATAAGGGGGGGGAAAACTGGGTGGGCCTTGAGTAGGCCTATAAGAAGTAACCTTTGACACTTTCGTGAAAAAGGAGGTGGGGCGGGGTGCCCCTGGGGGGACTTCCGGAGACATGGGCCTGTCTCGGAGCACTGTGTTAGTCCCTAGACCCTCCATTCTGTAAATGGGGGGGACCACTAGTTGGGGGGGTGGGCATGGGTAGTTTCTTTGTTTCTAGTGGTAATTAGGGGCGTACCCTTATCTAGGTTGGTCCTGGTATACTAAGTACCTGAGATGACTCTTTGACCCGCTTACTCTGAGGCTCTGTATGTGTTTACCTGGGTTAAGCATATGTAATCACTTAGTTCGCTAAATAGCTTATAATAGGGAGGGGGGGAGGGGGGGGGGAGCAGGAGGGGTACTAGGGCAGAGGATGGGGGGGGGGGGGGGGTAGGGAGGGGGAGGGGAATCCGCAGGGGATGCATATTCACATAACATTTGCAACAGTATCGTACATTTGTATGCCATCCTACTAATATTGAGAGAGAGAGGGGGACCTCTTAATATACTGGCTCCCCTCTAGTTCTGCATTTTGTCGTCTCGTCGCTGACTTCTTGTTTCATATATGGGGGGGAAAAATGGGGGGTGGGGAGGTGCAGAGGAGGGGGGTGGGGGGGTGCAGAGGGGGAGGGGGGGGGGGAAGGGGGTGGGACGCCTGTTGAGTTCGTATACGTGGGGGGGGTGGAGGAGGGGGGGTATAGGAGGGGGGGGGTGGGAAGAAGGAGGGGGAAAGGAGGGGAGGGGGGAGGGGGGTGATAGTAGTAAAAAGAGGGGGGAGTATTTATTATGTGAGAGTTTAGGCGACATTATATCTGTGAGGTTCTTTTGACTGAAAGTCTCAGTCTGAAATCTAATGGGAGAGCGCCCTCACATGGTCAAGTCTGGTATGTATTGTTCCTTTCAATTTTACTGTACCCGGCAGACTCCTAGGCTGGTGCTGGGTGCTGTTCATTCTCCTGTGTTCTTTCACCGGCTGGACTTCAGTTTTCGCCCTCCAGGTAGGTAGGGGGGGGACCGGAGTTTCTTCAGCGTCTGTGTGGTCTCAGAGGGGGAGATGGGGGGGGGGGGGGTTAGAGCGAGTGCGGGGGGAGAGAAGAAGGGAAGGGGGTGGGGGAGGTGAGGGTAAGGGGGGCAGAGATGTTTGGGGTACTCGATTCTGGTAGGGGATGGAGATTGTCTAGGGCGGTGGAGGGGGGGGAAGGAGTGTGGGTGGGGGAAATGGGGCGTTCAAATGTTCTCTATGTGTTGTGCATGTAGCTGGGTCTGTGGCGTTGAGGGGGGTGGTGGGGGGGGGCGGTTTAGGCAGGGGGGGTGCACTGAGTATTCGGCTGGAGCGGGATTGGGAGAACAGTGGGGGGAGCATTACGGAGTGTGGGTTGGATGGGAGGGGGGGTCTGGGGAGTGTTCTTTGGGGGTCTGGGACTCCCCGGGGTTAACACTGTGGAGCTGCGTTTAGTAATTTATTTATTTATTTCTTTTGCCGTACTTTACTTTTGATTCTTTCTGCAGGTATCGTGGAGTTATGTAGGTAGAAGCCTCAGGGGAACAGGTAAAGGGGGAAGTGGTACAGTCCCGAGCTTTCTGGCGATGTCATCTCAGCTGGGCTGGGTGTCAGCACGGCTTGTCTTGTGCTGTTGTCTTTTCCTCTTTAGGATCCAGACGGGGTCTTGGACGTCTTCTGCTGGGCTAGGCGTTCTGAGGACCTGGAACCGCGTTGATGTGGGGGTAGATTGGCTTCCTCGTCATCCTCGTCTCGGCCTCGTCTCTGGATGGGTGGTAAGTCCAGGAGTCGCAGGAAACCCGGTGCGTCATCAATGTGGGTGATAGTATGGAGCTTACCCTTAGCAAGAACGCTTAGTTTAAAGGGGAAGCCCCATCTATAGCGCACATTGTGGTTTTGCAGGTGCTGGGTCAGCGGCTTAAGATCTTGTCGACGGAGGATAGTTATTCTGGATAAGTCGTTGTATATTTGAAGCTGCTCGCCTTGGAACGGAATTTGGTTCATTCCTCTGCTTTTGTTTATTATTTTCTCCTTGGTGGTGTATGAGTGGAAGCGAGCGATGACGTCTCTGCGTCTCTTTGGGTCTTCTCGTCGTGGACCGAGGGCTCTGTGGGCTCGGTCTAGCTCCATGTCTTCCTTTTTTAGGTCTGGTACCAGGTGCTGGAAGAGATCCTGAAGGTAAGATGTGAGTGCTTCTGCGGGAACCGACTCAGGGATGTTCCGGAACCTTAAGTTCTGACGTCGGTCCCGGTTCTCTTGGTCCTCTAATCCATCCTTTAGGCGGTTTATCTCCTGGTTAAGTCGGTTAATCTCGTCCTCGGCCGAGGACTGAACCGCTTCTATTTCCTCCACCCTGCTCTCCAGGGAATCTGTTCTTTGGGAGATTTCGGTGATATCCTTTTTCATTTTATTTATAGCACTATTAAAGTCTTGGCTGACATCTTTTCTGAGTTTGGAGAACATTTGGGTCATATAGTCCTCCAAAAAATCTTTAGTGATCAGGTGGCTAGCTGTGATGTTCTCCGGGATCTGCTGCTCGCGGGCGGGAGTGCTTGCCACGCTGGGGTCGGCGCCATCTTGGCTCAGCTCCTCCTGGTCTCCCGGGCGCTTCGACGGCGTGAAATAAGCTGAGACACTCTGCATGGGTCCCTTTTTTTGGTGCTTAGCCATCCTTGAGCTTAGCTCTTAGTGCCCTCTCGTTTTGGTGAGTTTTGTAGTGGTTTTTGTGCTCGTTCTAGCACCTTTTCATGGAGGGGAATAGGGAGCTCCGAATCAGGCTGGCATGTGGTGTGACGTCACCACCGGAAGTCCCCGTAATCCTTTTTAAGGACGCCTTGGCCCATGACAAGGGTCCCACGTCATACGTGGTGGACCCGCTTTTAAATGTTGCATGATAACAAAACAGGTATGTGTTAGAGTTATGTTAAAATGTTGCTAATATGGTTAAAGGGATAGGAAAGTACGTATATTTATTCCGTCAGCAATGTGTACTACTCTTTCAGGTTATACTATATTGTATTCGGCAACAATTTCTTTGTGATCGCTACATGTTATGCAGTCTGCAATGTTACGCTGTATCCATGCATTGAAAGGGAAAATGGTGGTTAAAAAAAAAAAACAAAAAAAAACATTTAAACGCACAGTCAACGCATAACGGTTGTTATATTTACCATTCTTCTAGAATTAACTGTTCGTCTGGCTGCAACTGGTCGCTCCAGAAATGCAAGGCATTTTCATCCACGCTTGACCCACCCGCTGAATCCAGTATGACACACATCTCCTCCATGAAGCGCTCATAGGAATCGCCACTGCTTTCTTCAAACAATTGGTCGGGAGGTAGGTTCATTTCTTCTGGTTCCCATTTCAATGCATTTTCAGCTGAAAGGCTTGGTACATAATCATAGTAGTTTTGTTGTTGTACAATGTGGGTTTCAGGAATGGAGGGTGCAGATATTGCAGCAGGTATCGATTCACACGGAACAGTAGTAGCGGATCCATTGCTATTGGCATTAGGAATAAATATGCCTTTCACAACAATATATGTGCCCTCTTTCAGGGTAAAATGCTTTTCCTTTGCAATCTTCCAGAAACCATAGGTGTGTTCTAGCTTATCCTGCACACGTTCAAAAAAGTCATTAGTTGATAAAGTGAATCTTATTGAGGAATTAAAATTCCGCGCATGCCTACGGTCTTGGTAATAAGGATATTTAGCTCGAATCAAATCATAGATTTGGCGTGTGCTTGCTTTGTGTCCGCGACTGTTTAAAATTGCTTCTGAAACCATGTACTTATAACCCAAGAGGGGATTCATATTGTTAACGAATTCATCAGCCATGTCAGAGTAGCACAAAAGATGTGTGCAGTTCTGTCTTCTTTGCTCATCAAAATGATTCTGCTCAATGGCTAACAAATTCCTGTGTTTCGTTTTCAAGGTCAACAAAGTAACTACTTTTACTCCTTATTTCAAACGCCAATTGGATGTGTCCTTTTAATTGGTTTAAGTTTTGTGGTTAGTGATAGGCGAATGTGGGAAAAACATGTATCATTTTTTTATCTCGTTTGTGAAAACATTCCTACACTTATTTCAGTAACATTGAGTTTTCTAGAAAAATAACAAAGAGCACTGTGTGAAAATAGTGCTTAGACAGCGATATCAGTAAATACACACACCTGCAAAATGAAATGTTTTTTTCCCACATACATTTCTGTGTGTATTTGAAATTCTGGTTAACTACCTGTCTGCATGAGTTTAAATACGTGTGTATCTATATATATATATAAATATATCTCTCTCATAAAAAAATATATATATATATAAAGTGTATATTGTACTATATGTATAGTGTGTGTGTGTGTGTGTATATATGTATATGTATATGTATATATATATATATATATATATATATATATATATATATATATATAATGTATCTTTTTTTTTTTTTTTTATATTGCAGGAGTACACACAACATATTGATGGCAGTAAGTAGGCCTTGTATGAAACCTATTTAAATGGTGATAAACATGAGTGAATTAAGTAATAAACATTTGTTTGCACCCAATAATGTTAGAGGCTCACACTTAGTATAGTTGTCAAACATTAGGCCTGTATTATTAAAATAGTGTGTTTTCACAAGGAAGCATGAAGTGTATGTTTTTTGTAAATACATCTATACCAGTTTAGATAGTACTATATATACACACACACACACACACAGTGTGTGTCTGTGTGTGTGTGTGTGCATATATCAATACATACTACATATATATTAGTATCAATTCAGAGATGTTCTTGAAACAAGAACACATAAATGATTAAAGGACAACATTACAATGGCCACCAAAGGTAAGTAATATTTAACACAAAATCCTGCTGTACACGTACAAGAAAGATGTTTGCAGTTAAATAGGTGCTTTTATAATTGCATGAAAATAATATGCACATGCAATGATTACATCAATTAACACACCCAAATGCAATGTTTTGCTGCAAAGTCAATGGCAGCTTCTCTAAACTTAGCAACTGGCTCCTGGTGAACCATTACTGAACAGACGATTAAAACATAAATATTTATAACACTATTCATTAATTAGGAGTGTTAACATTTCCAAAACTTCACGTGTACAAGAACATACTTGAAAGTTTGGAAACAACACAGTCTTCAGCATACATACAATAGTAATTAGATAATCTGAAATCAACAAAACAAGGCCAAAGACATATTTTCTGAATTATAACATTTATTTTTTTTGTTCCTTTTGCGAGCGAGTAACAGGCCTGCTTGTTGTCTCTTGAATTTTCCTTTTTCTTTTGCCACCAACTTTAGGCACAACAGAGCCACTTTGAGTGGCCTCTGGCACTTCACGGGCAGGGCTTGTGGCCAGTGACTGTTCACCTACGGGGCTTGTGGCCAGTGACTCACCTACAGGGCTTGTGGCCAGTGACTCACCTACAGGGCTTTTGGGCAGTGATTCACCTACAGGGCTTTTGGGCAGCGATTCACCTACAGGGCTTTTGGGCAGCGATTCACCTACAGGGCTTTTGGGCAGCGATTCACCTACAGGGCTTTTGGGCAGCGATTCACCTACAGGGCTTTTGGGCAGTGACTCACCTACAGGGCTTTTGGGTAGTGACTGTTCACGGACAGGGCTTGTGCCCACTGACACATGTGAGCAAGTTGGTAGACACTGCACAAGTGATGGTTGGTCTGTTTCATGTGTGTCTTGTTTTGTTTTTGTCGCCTCCTTTGTAGGTGTCTGCTGCTGAATTTGTACAGATGGCAGCGGTAGGATGTCATCAGGAACCTGCACAGCAATGTCTGCTACTTGACCGGTAACATTTGGGCCTGGTGAATGAATATCAGATGAATGTGGTGAAAACTGACCTGCATGAACAGATCCTGGCTGGGAGGTGTTGAATTGTGGTACATTAGTCATTCTCCAGTAATTAGCTTGTGTTTGCTGAACAACTAATGCTTCGAATGAGGTGTTGATTTTTTGCAACTGCTTAGGCACTTCAATGAAGACTCTGTGGAGATGTGCCAATTGTGAAACTGTTTCTTCCTGCAGTGCAATCATCCTTTCCAGCACTGTCATCAGGTCAGAATGGCGACGATTTTCTGCTTCCACAATTTTTCCCTCAGAAGCTACAATTGCATCATATGTGGTTTTTGCTGGACGATTTGGCGGTAAAACAGTTTCAATTGGAACCTCTTCATGGTCACTTGCTTGTATTTGTGTGTCTATGGCGGCGGCGGCGGCATCATCATCATCATCATCAAAATCCTCTTCATCATGTTCTACAAATAAATGTACACATTATTAAATGGCATGTTAATCTCTGCTGTGTTACTATGTAATTGTACTGTGTCATAAGTAACAACTAACATGTTTCCATACGTTTTATAACCTCACATTAAAAACTACCTTGACTTAAGAATAATGTTTGGACTCAGTATGAAATATGAGTGACTGAAAACTTGCTGTAAACTCACAACTCCTACATGATAGTTAACATCACTAACACAATACAAGTTGCCTTACACTTCATTTTCACTGACACTAAGTAATCCTATTTAAAGAAGATGTGCAAAACAAATAATGAACATGACAACATAACATATAGAAGAGCACATATTATATGGCCACCAACTGATACACTCACCTTCTAGGTGTGTTGAGCTGGCTGACCCAGGTGAAGACACTTGTTCAGTCTCAGGTGACACATGTCCTTCAGGGGCAACTATATATAACAATAACATAAGTTTTACATTTACATGTGTAAATATTGAACAAACAGTTATTGTATGTTCTGTATTTATGAGTACGTAACAGCATCAGTTCCTTAACCCAAAATGTGTGTGTGAAAGTGAACATAAATAGTTGTAATAACAATGTACATGCCTGTGTACTTAGAACTTTTGAGTTCCCTAACATAAAACATACTATGTTTCTGCAGTAATGCGTGAGGATAAATAGATAAAATTTGTACATAAAAATCATATGTTGTGTAGTGATATCAGTATCATAATGTACATAACTATCATGAGATGACCATTCACAATGGTTATCATGAAGGTGGTCATATTGCAAAAAGTGTTGTTTTTGGTAGAGGATATGTGTGGTACATTAATATAAGATGTGCCACACCTGAATGTGGCTGTGACTCAACAAGACAACACATGCAGTGTGTGATAATGTGTCGTTGATAGTAGTAGTTCAACTATAGATATGAGTGAACTAATGTGTGAGGTACGCTTTGATAAGTAATGAGTTGTTGGGGCATTTAGTAGCTAAAGTGAAGCTTTCAAATGAGTGTGATTAACTTCAGTTGTGCTAGTCAGGTTGTAAGAACGGTATTCCCTTCCCCAAAAAGCCTAATCAGCCACACCTTTCAATTACTTGAAACAGGTGAAAATGGTGTGAACTAAGTTGACCCTAAAATGAGGCTGTAATTAGTGTGTGTGCTGAACCCCACCCCCTCTGTTGAAGTGTATGCTGTGATGAGATATTAATTGCAGCTGCTTTAACACAATGGTAGATGAGCTAAATAGTCGTGTGCAGTTTTTAAGTTATGAAAACAATGACATAAAATATGATACGTGTGCCTCATTATGCTGTCTGTATATGAGTTAAAGCAAAAATGGACCTTTTCATAAACAACTATAGATGTGTTAGTGCAAGTGATGTTTGTAGGCCGTTGCATGCAATATATTTGATGCATGCTTAAAATAGGCAGTAATGTCATGTTTGTCGGAGTAAAATAAATAAAATACACAATAATATTCTACATATTTCTGTTCTGTACCTGTAGCTAGTAATAATTTCTCATTAACATGTGTTACACATGTGTACTACCCTGTTGTTCCCCATCTTCGCCCACCATCAATTGCTTCCACTGCAGCAATGCATTTTGGGAATTCACATGTAAATGAGCACGCAATGGCACGTGCTATATTAGTTACTGCTTTTAGTAGGACTACAACATATATGTCTATTTTGAGATATATATATATACAGAATCAGACATATACATATATAGATGCAGGTATGCTTATATTGTGAAGACAGTATAAAAAGCAGTGTAACTATGCAAAATAACTGTAAGCAACGACACGCCTAGTACAGTAATATTTCTCACCTGGTGGAAATTGTGAGGGGTAAATTCCTATATCACGGTCACCAGGTAAGCCTTCCACGACGACGGGAAGTAATTTTGCCCAAAGCAGCTCCTCCAATGGACTTAATATGAGACGTTGTGGTGTCGGCCCACCTCCAGTGCCAGTAGCATGCACGCGTTGGTGTTGTATTTTCTTTTTCAATTTGGACCTAATATCATCAAATCTCTTGTGACAATTCCGCTTGTCCCTCACATGATTCCCACACGCATTGACACCAATGACTATTGTGTCCCACATTTCTTTTCTGCTTGCTGAACTTGTCCGCCCTTGAAAAACATATAAAATATATGAGGTAAATGATTAATAATAGAAGCACCAGTTTCCTACACTGCTAGCTGTTCCAAGAGATAGCAAACATGCTGTTTTATGTGTAATATGTGAAGCACATGAGCATTCACTACTAAACCTATACATGTAAGCAAGGTTGCATTCATATTGTATGCAGTTATGGCAAATTGACCGCCTGTGTTTAGTTGTCCTTGTAAGGCATGATAAAAAGCTGTGTTTCCAGACTAATTAACATAGAAAGATATTCTGAACCCATATTTGCATATGAACAAAACTCAGATGACCTAGGATCACATGTATTTGAATAATAAATGTAAAGGTACACTTACCTAGTAAATGTCCATAGATACTGTCATAGTGCTCCAGAATCCCAGTGACAAGAGCTGTATTTTCCTGGTCATTGAAGCGAGGATTACGTGGCTTCTCCACACGTTTCTTCCGAGCAGGTTTAGGGTCAGAGCTTGGCTGGTGCTGACTGGACTCTCCTTCTTCCAATGGAAGAGCCTCCAAAAGCTGCCCACCAGCAAGCACGGCACCACCATCCACCCCATCAGCAACTGCGCCACCAGCAGCACTCACAGCACCAGCACTCCCACTCCTAGCACCAGCACTCCCACTCCTAGCACCAGCACTCCCACTCCTAGCAACAGCACTCCCACTCCCAGCAACAGCACTCCCACTCCCAGCAACAACACTCCCACTCACAGCAACAGCACTCCCACTCCCAGCAACAGCACTCCCACTCCCAGCAACAGCACTCCCACTCCCAGCACCAGCACTCCCACTCCCAGCAACACCACTCGGTGCACCAGCAACATCACTCCCCTGAACAGTACGTTCACTCCGACGCGTACTCGCACGAGTAGCACTCCCACTCCCACCAGCATCACTCTTCCCACGCTTTGCGGGCATACTTCCAGCACTCACAAAAAACAGACAACTAATGTACAGCCAATCACACGAAACACTTCCACATATAAAACAAGACAAAGATGTAAACAAAACAACAATGGACAAAGCTCACCCAATACACAACAAGTCTCTCCGTCAATATGCAAATGTTCAATCAGCCAGCTCTGTGCGTCTCTCTCTCTCTCACTCCCAACAACACAGAGAATGATTAGCAGTACACGTTGCCTTTAAATATGGCGCGCAATCCAATACATGCTTGTTTCGCCTGATTCAGCAAGATTTGTGATTGGGCAACCTATCAGCACCCCGCCACGCACGCCGATACACCTGTGTGTGATCGGATAATCATCGTGAGAGTGGGCGGATTTGTTTTCGGGTTGATTTTGAATGTATTCGGCACTTACTGCATACGGAGAGGAAAAATCGCCATTAACATGACTAATCGGTAAACTTGACGATTTCACTTAATCGACGCTTACTGCATGAGGCCCTTAGTCTAGTTTGTGCAGTCAGCGAGTACTGTGGCTATCCCCGCTATATCAGTGTGTATGCAGTCTTATAGAGTATATGCTATGTGTTTGTCAACATTGTGGCTGTGAGTGCTAATCCTTGCATTAACAAGATATGCAATTAATGTGATAGCCACAATCACTCAATAGCTAACTGTGTGTTCATGCTAGGGGTATAGCCTGTGACGATAGCCTGCCACAGGTATTAAAGGGGTTAACACAAATCACTGGGTCGAACTGGGACGAGTCTTAGATATAATAAAGTATATTTATTCCATTGGATAGGTGAACACACAAATAATACAGTAACAAACAAGAAGAACACTTACTTTGGGGTTGGGGAATGAGAAGTATGAAGTATAGCAATTCTCTCGCAATCAGGTAGCATTCAGATGGTAAATTGAAGACAAAGGATACAGGGGAACAACAGTTTATAAACCTTTTGTGCCCTATCCTTAACATTGAGTACCGTGGATTGGTTTTCAATTACCTCTAGCCAGTGGTAAACGTGGGAACACTTTTTGACACATGCCCCCCGGCTAGTTGGTATATGCGCAGTAGAGCTGTGGGGTCCCATTTCTATAACCCCTCCTCTATATCAGGAATGCCAGCCAGTCTACCAAACGGAATATCTGGCAGGAAATCCTTTGTTGTGAGGTGTGAAATGGAACACTTGAAGACTGCTCTGGTTTGAGTAGTCTCCACCCTCATGCAAACAGTGGAGGTGACAAAATCCTTTGAAACATACTCAAGTCCTAGACATTGGGTCGCCTTTCTGGCCATATGCTACCCTGGTATGCAAAGGAATTTCCTCTGGGTTTTACCCATACCTTGAAATACAGTATGATGGATAAAACATGAACATATTAAAATATCCGGTTCCTTTGGGTCCAGCAGGTCCAAACTCCCCAGTTCTCAATGCCGGAACTGGGACACTCTATGGTCCAATTTGCGACCTGCTACGACCTGGGAAACCAAAGATACACAAATAC
Source organism: Ascaphus truei (assembly GCF_040206685.1). Taxonomy (NCBI): domain Eukaryota; kingdom Metazoa; phylum Chordata; class Amphibia; order Anura; family Ascaphidae; genus Ascaphus; species Ascaphus truei. The sequence continues at coordinate 62,152 of NW_027454021.1, forward strand.
ACTTAAAACCGTTTCACATTTTAATACACAAAACTCAGCTGTAAATTAAATCACGGTTTTCCACTAAATCCCCATTGAAAACAACGGGTTCCGCCGCCATAGACTTTCAATGGCAAACCGCCGCCATTGGCGGCTATGGGAATCCCCGCCATAGACTTTCAACGGGGAGATGCCGCCGTTGAAGTCAATGGGTTTTTTCCGCCGTAGCCGGTCAATGGGGTTTGGCCGCCATTGGAGTCTATGGGGAAAATCCTGAACTTTCAAGGGGGTCCATACTCCGTCGGGTTGGTCCAAGAGGGTCAAGGATGGTTCTGCAGCGATGCCGGAGCAGTGGCTACAGATACCCCAAACCCTGATCCTCTGGGCCCTCCGGAACCGGAGCTATGGATTACCAAATTTCAGCATTTGACACTTAGGGCCTCATGCAGTAAGCGTTGATAAGGCTTTTTTCGCCATTTTCCCGCCAAAATTGGTTTTGAGATTCAGTAAGCGGCGATAATTGCTTGATTTCGCCAGTTTTCGTATCCGATAATTTTGTTATGGCCAGTCGCCTGCCGATAAGCCGGTTTTCGGCACTTATCGACACTTTTTTAATTCGGCTGTATTCAAGTAGCAAAATCAGCTTATCGGGGCTGATCGGCACTAAGAAATTGAGACTTCATGGCCAATTTGTCCCGCCAACTAAAGTTGGCAGGATGGAGGGGAGAACGATCGCTAAGGTTGCCGGAACGGCACTTAGAAAAAAAAACTCTTCTGTACATCAATGGAGTCAATGGAGCGGGACGTATAACATTATAGTACTGTTTACGTTCTATTACTCACAATACAAATGTGTTTAGCATTACAGTGTGGGGGGCATTCACTGCATTGTGTCACACCTGACGTTTATTATTTACATAACATTGTACTTGTATATGTTTTCATCATTTGCGTGTCACATTACTCATCATGTGATGATGTGTCAAGGGAAAACCCTATACTTAACTCTTAAAGGAGAAGATCACATCATTTCAAACATGTTACTGAACTGTGCAACAATTTATTATATGATGTTACCCATGTCACACATGTAACACATCCACCGTATATTCATGTTGCTTTACATTACACAATGCTTGTAATGTGTAACGCATCATCAAACGTTCATGTACATATTTCTTCTCATGTTTACATGTACTTTGTGTCCTCCCTTTTTTGATGACGTCCGCTATTGGACAGTCAATCACATTGCATGTTTACATTGTAAACGTTGCATTACAAGCACTTCATGCTAACTTATACACACATCTTCAATAGTTACTCATTGTTACACGTTTCAGACTGATTCAATACCAACTATCCTGATGCCATAAATGTATGCATATGCACACGAGAATTAATTGTTGTGAACATGTGACACTAACATGGCAAATTAGACATGTTGCAGCAAACTTTTTCTACGTCAATCTCATGGTTTTAGCATAATTACATGACTGAGTGTTGCGTTCAGAAGTGGTACATGCATTACACATGACACTAATAATTTACAATTAATGCTTGTACAAAGCTTCACGTTACATCATTGTGAAATATCAGGATTGGCTGCTGAATACACAGAAATAATACTTCTTAGATCAAATGGATACAGCTTGGGAGCCAAGTACTTTAATATGTTAATGTAACACGTTGCATTTTACAAAGTCACCTGACATCATCACATAGCTATTTAAAGCACGGCCATTACCTGCTCATTCACAGCTACAGATTTCAAAATGTTGCGCTTGTTTAGGAGACGTCGTAACATTCTTTTGCACGAGTGGCTTGCTGATGAAGAGAATGACATAGGGCAAGGGAGGGACAGAGCCAGGGACAGTGACAGGCACGCGGACACGACAGGGACAGGGAGAGGGACAGGAGATCAGAGGAGAAGACAGAGGAGAGCAGTTGTGGCTCGTCCGTGTGTGTACAGGGAGAGAACCCTGTTAGATGGGATGAGTGAGGAGGAGATAGTAAGTCGCTATCGTTTGAGTTCAGCAGCAATCTTATCTCTTTATGAAGAGATAAGGGGAGATTTAGATTTTTTGACAGCCAGAGGTCGTGCAGTCCCTGGGCTTGTTAAAATGCTGTGCTCATTACATTATCTTGCTTCCACGTCATTCCAGACAACTGTGGGCATACTGGGCGGGGTCTCGCAATCTACATTCTCGCGGGCCTTTACCCAGTTTCTCTATGCACTCAATAGACGTGCTAGGAATTATATTCATTTTCCTAATGAGCAGACAGAGTGGCTGGAAGTCAGGAATAGCTTTTATACCATAGCCGGGATACCATGTGTGCTGGGTGCAATCGATTGCACCCATGTTGCTTTGATTCCGCCTAGTCAGAGTGAGCATGTTTACCGCAACCGTAAGCACTACCATTCCCTGAATGTACAGGTGGTATGCGATGCCACGATGAAGATAATGCATGTGGTAGCCAAATTCCCTGGTTCCAGTCACGATTCCTCTATCCTGAGGAACTCATCAGTCTTCCATGGTTTCGAAGAAGGCCATTTTGGACCTGGTTGGCTGCTGGGTGAGTACATATTTGGATGTTGTAACACAAAACTAATTTTTGTTTAGGAATGATTTTATTTTAGAATGTTATCACTAATGTTACCTTATGTGTGCTCCATTGATTATAGGTGACTCAGGATACGGAATTAGGCCGTGGCTGTTGACCCCGGTGCTAAACCCTCAAACTGAAGCAGAGGAGAGGTACAATGCTGCCCATATATCTACGCGATCCGTTATAGAGAGGACATTTAGCCTTCTCAAAACAAGATTTAGGTGCCTCGACAGAACTGGTGGGGCTCTTCAATATAAGCTACAAAAAGTGTCTGATATTATCATTGCCTGTTGCATTTTGCACAATGTGGCATTCAGACATAATGTACATACAGACATAGGTGAGGCTTTGGTAGAGGAGCATCCCACCAATGTACCAGCTGAAAATGAACAAACAGCCAGTGGTGCCGAGACACGCCAGAATGTCATAAATACTTTTTTTTCATGTAAGTAAATACATATATGTTCCTAGTACTACTTTTATATATTAATTATGTTATATTAACACTACATTTGTTATAATAACCTTCTGTTAGGACACAGATGAATATGGGTCGCACACCTTTCTCTTCTCTGCTGTGTGGACAAAGGCATGTGGCACCGGTAAGTTATTCTTGCACAGGTTATATAATCCTTCTTCGAATGTAAATTAGTTGTGTGTATGTGAATACAACAGGTGTAACAAACGAGTAATTTCGTAACATTGTGTTGTTGATTATGCAAACACAATACACATAGTATGGCCATAGTCATTCATTCTTGCAGTATGGTTACATACAATGTTATTGTTACATTGTAACATGCGCATCAATATGATGTGTACACCAGCCTGCTTTTAATATTTTATATGACAAAATATACATGGTGTTTCATATGTTACACCAAATAGACACTTTGGTGTGTTGCTTACATTAATGAAGATGTCATGTCAATGTTTGCAATTTATATATTGTTCCAATTTTTTATAGGTATATCTCCTCTATGACTGATCATGGTATGTATATGAACTGACATCTGTCATAAGATGTGCCTACCTCTATATACGTATAATTATAGGATGTATAAACCCAACATAGTTGTCAACTTCAAATCTTACATACATCTCGTTTCTGTATCATGTACATGCGTTTAGCTACTATTGAGGTTTCATGTGCATAGTATGTGAAAATGATTAGTGACATGACATCACATTTAATGTATGTTCCCTTAAAATTTCCATTAATCTAATATAGGGGTGGGTGGAGAGAAGGGGATAAATGCTGCTAGTTTTTTCCTTAGGGGTGGTGATTAATCACGGATGCAAATGAGTTAACATAACACTCCATGCATGAATGCCTGTAATTACACTAATGCTTTGTACATCTTATATGTTGCAATGTATGTGATTAGTAATGGTATCAATTATTTGTAAAGATTAGTTTTACATTGTCACATGTGTATGTATAAGTCACACATGTGTGTTGATGTGACCTACATGTAACAAGTGTCAAACTGTTAACACAAAGCAAAATATTTCACACATTTATTACTAATTTTGCATAATTCATTTCACACAATGACAATGTTGTTAATATAGTTGGAATGTCATTCACGTCAGTTCATCATTATTATTATGATCATTTACAAGTATTCTCAACATATGAATGTCAATCACGTGCACATTTGCATAGGCACACTTTTCAAGACAACTATTTGTGTCTGTATGAATTTGTGTATGATGCATGTATAACACCGTCAAATGATAACATCAGGTTTATTATGGTAGCTTATATCATCATATTCACTTTACTATGTATGTGTTGAACGTTTACTAAACACAGTAAAATATAGTTAGTTTGGTCAATTAAATATACACTGAAACTTACATGTTTACATGATCTGTACCTAATATTCATAACATCATGCATTATAGTTGAGCACTACATCTTGCCATTAAAATTATTTGCCAAACTAGAAAACAATTTTAACAACATCCCCATGTAACATGAGAATTTTTACATGAAATGGCTACTTGGTTTTAAGTCTCCTTTACATAATTTCTACAGTCATACGTTCCATTATACAATATACTACACTAATGTGTTTGCAGAGTGGCAATGCTTGTTATATATTAAACAGAGCATGGCATATAATGTTAGTACAAAATAAAGAACACACATAAAATTTACAAACTGCACTGTTTAGCAACATCATTATGTTAATTAAGTGGTTATGAAATATAGGCATAACCGGATCACATTTTGTATTGTTTGTTAATATGCGCTGCAAGCATTATAAAAATTGTTGCATATGTAGTATATTAGTGGTCACTCCTTCTCACAATCATCTCATATAACGTTTGACTCTTCTGAAATCATACATTGATCCCATTGATTCTTCCCCGACATCTCTGAAATACAGCAAACAGATGATGGTCACAGATGGCACCTTTATATATGTGTAGCCGTGACAACGCGTTACACATCTCTATATGATTGTGTATATCCACACGTAATTCACTTATATGTTAGAAGTGCAAGGTTACAACTAAACATCATTATGTATCCTTTTGTTAATTGCGTAGCAGGCATAACTATGGATATGATCTTTCCGTTGCCAGAATACATAATAATGTGCGCGCACATCTTAATTTGCGCACGCACTTCACGATTGGGTCGACTAAGTGTTAGCGCATGCGCTAAACAATGTGTACGCTGTGCGTTCAATACATGTTGTTACTAGCATTAAGCATATAATATTTCTTTCAAATCTAATGAACGCGAAACTACATTCGTTCTAAACACGTACTTCTATAATCTTTTTAAACGGACGTGTGTGGACGGAAACAACGGCCGATCACCCAATGAGTGAATACAATACGTGTGACGTCATGTTAAGGCAGCGTGAAGTGCACGCAAACACTCCCCCACTGAATTAACATTGGGCTACCGCACTGTGAACGCCCACAAACACAGACGCGCGTGCATGACACAGTGCAGTGACCGTAACAATAACAAACGGACACAGTCAATAGGCTTTGACGCGCGCACGTCGGTTGGGGGCGGGGCTTACACCCGTAATCCTTTTTAAGGACGCCTTGGCACATGACAAGTGTCCCACGTCATATGTGGCCGACCCTCTTTTGTTAGATGTTGCATGAAAAAAAAAGAGGTGTGTGTTACAGTTATGGTAACATGTTGCAATGATATGTTTTAAGAGATAGGAAAGTAGGTATATTTATTCCGTTACCAATGTGTACTAATGTTTCTGGTTGTACTATATTGTAATAGGAAACAATGTGTTTGTGAACGCTACATGTTATGCTGTCTGCAATGTTACACTGTATCCACGCATTTAACGTAAAAATGGTGAATAGAAAAAAGTTTAAACTTTTAACGGTGAGTCAACGCATAACAATTATTATATTTACCATTCTTGTAGAAGTAACACTTCGTTTGGCTGCAACTGGTCGCTCCAGAAAGACAATGCATTTTCATCCATGGTTGAGGCAACCGTTGAATCCTGTAGGACACACATCTCCATGAGGCTGACCCGGAAAGGGAGGATTTATTATTGGTATCCAGACCAGATTGAGTATATATTCGTTCGCTGCCTTTCATTATTTGCTCAGACATTGTTAGGACTTTGGTACTCTGCCGGTTTAAAGAATTCAACAGCGGGGTCGCATACCCACTACCCGGCATCCGGTTCGCACTGAGGGGGTGATTGCACTTCCGGGTCAGAGTGCGAGAGGCTGTGCCAACTCCTGTACCCGTCGGACGACTGCGGGAAAGGCCGGTGCTCTACCCATGAGGAGAGCAGTTTGCTAGTGGAGGTACAGCGACCGGTTTACTTTACATGTGGACACTATAAGGACACAGTAGATTGCCGGTTCTACACCGAACCACGGGGTTACATACCCACCACCTGGCATCCGGTCCACACTACGGGGCCTGTTGAACTTCCGGGTCAGAGTTCCAGAGGCTGTCACAGTTCCTGCACCGATTAAAAGATTGCCGGAGAAGCTGACACTTCACCCAAGAGAAAGCAGTGTACAAACGGAGCCACAGCAGCACGTGGAGGCGAATGAGTATACTCATAACATGCTTTTAACTTTTATTTGTTTGTGAGTGTATTTTTGTTGGTCCTAATCGAGTTTATTAAAAGTGGTTTTTTTTCATGTTGCACTAGGATCGGGCGCTTTCTTTTCTTGTTGTTCATATATATATATATATATATATATATATATATATAGTGCAGAATAAATGAGTTCTTCAGTATTAGGTGATACCTTTTTTATTGGACTAACAATTTATGTCATAGGACAAGCTTTCGAGAGTTCTCCTCTCTTCTTCAGGTCAGCAATACCTGAAGAAGAGAGGAGAACTCTCGAAAGCTTGTCCTATGACATAAATTGTTAGTCCAATAAAAAAGGTATCACCTAATACTGAAGAACTCATTTATTCTGCACTATCGCAACTGGACTAACACGGCTACTTTCTGCTTTTTATATATATATATATATATATATATATAGACATATGGAGACCAGGGGATCCTGATAGCCAAAAAGAGACAGCACACTGCAGGTATGATATCAAAGTGTATTCAGTAACACAAGGCCGCCAACGTTTCGGTCCTCCCAACGGGACCTTCCTCAGGGCAGTGCAGTGGGAGGACCGAAACGTTGGCGGCCTTGTGTTACTGAATACACTTTTTTCATATCATACCTGCAGTGTGCTGTCTCTTTTTGGCTATCAGGATCCCCTGGTCTCCATATGTCTACATACTCTCTATGGGACAAGCATCTGCCTCCTGCAACAAAACCGTGAGTGCTAATCTCCATACCTGACTATAGATATATATATATATATATATATTTTTATTTTTTATTTTTTTTAGTTATACACTGTGTGTATTGTATTGTGTTGTATGTCTTTATATAGCGCCATTAATGTACATAGCGCTTCACAGTAGTAATACATGGGGTAATCAAATAAATAACAGATAATATAAATAACAGATCATGGGAATAAGTGCTTTAGACATAAAAGTAACATTTCGGAAGAGGAGTCCCTGCCCCGAGGAGCTTACAGTCTGTGTGTGTACATATATCCATAGATACTACATATATTACTACACATTCACAGATATGTTATTGTAACCAGTACTCATACATGATGAAAGGTCAACATTAAGAAGCTTCAAGGAAGGTGAAGGTAATGCACAAAACTGAAATGTAGGATATTAGCAGTTAAATATATATTTATTTTAACTTGCATGTGAATAATATTAACATGCAATGATTACCTAAATTACCTACCAAACACACCCAAATACAATCTTTTGCAGCTAAGTGAATGTCAGCTTCTCTAAACATTGCAAGTGTGTAATGTTGGACCATTACTGAACGGATGATTAATACATAAATATTAATTACATTATGCATTCATTCGGACTGTGAACATTTCCAAACCTTCACGTGTACAAGGACATACTTGAATGTTTGGAAACAACAGGTCTTGATCATACATACAATATTCATTAGATAATCTCACGTCAACAACACAAGGCCAAATACAGATTTACTTAATTAGAAAATGTATTCTTTTTTTTCCTTTTGAGACCGAGTCACAGGCCTGCTTGTTGTCGGTTGGGTTTTTTTTTCCGTTTGGCTACAACTTTAAGCAAAACAGCCTGTGGCACTTCTCGGGCAGGGGTTGTGGCCTGTGGCACTTCACGGCAGGGGTTGTGGCCTGTGGCACTTCACGGGCAGGGGTTGTGGCCTGTGACACTTCACGGGCAGGGCTTGTGGGCAGTGACACTTCACGGGCAGGGCTTGTGGGCAGTGACACTTCACGGGCAGGGCTTGTGGGCAGTGACACTTCACGGGCAGGGCTTGTGGGCAGTGACACTTCACGGCCAGGGCTTGTGGGCAGTGACACTTCACGGACAGGGCTTGTGGACAGTGGCAGTTGTGAACAAGTTGGTACACAGTGCACAACTGATGCTTGCTCCGTTTCATGTTTGTGTTTTTTAATTTGTTTCCAAAAACTGGTCAGTAGTAACTGCTTGTACATTTTTCTTTTTGCCGCCTCCTTTGTAGGTGTCAGCTCCAGATTTTCTACAGATGCCAGCGGTTGGATGTTGAGAGGAACATGCACAGAACTTTCAGCTACTGTACCGGTAACATCCCGACCTGGGGAATGAAGATCAGATGCATGGGGTGAAAAAGTAGCAGCATCTAAAGATCCTTCCTCTGATGGGTTAAAGATGAAACGATGTGCTGTTGTAGTCATTCTCAAGTGATTAGCTTGGGTTAGCTGAACAACTACTGCTTCTAATGTCGTGTTTAATTTTTGTATCTGTTTAGGAACTTCAATGAAGACTCTGTGGAGATGTGACAATTGTGATATCGTTTCTTCCTGCAGTGATATCACCATTTCGTGCACTGACATCAGATCTGAATGGCGACGATTTTCTGCTTCAACAATTTTTTCTTCAGAAGCTGCTATTGCTGCGTATGTGTTACTTGCTGGAGGAATTGCCTGTGTTACTCTTTGAATAGGAACCTCTTCATGGTCACTTGATTGCATTTCTGTGTCATGGCATCATCATGTTCTACAAATAAATGAACACATAATGAAATTGCATGCTAATGTCTGCTGTTTTACTATGTAATTATACACTGTGTTAACAACTAACACCTAACATGTTTCCATACGTTTTATGACGTCACATTAAAATGTACCTTGACTTAAGAATTATGTTTCGACTCAGTGTGAAATAAGAATGAATGAAAGGTTGTTCAAACCTCACAACTTCTACATGATACTTTACATCACAAACACAATACATGTTCTGTTAAAACACTTCATTTTCAATGACACTAAGTGATCCAATTTAAATAACATGTCAAAAACAATTAATTAACATGACAACATAACATATATAAATGAACATATTATATGTCCTACACCTCATACACTCATCTTCCAGGTGCGATGAGCTGCATGACCCCGGTGAAGACACTTGTTCAGTCTCAGGTGACACATGTCCTCCAGGAGCAACTATATAGAACAATAACATCAGTTGTTAATTGACATATGTACATAATGAACATTGAGTTAGTGTATCTTGAGTATTTATGGCTAACTAACAGCATCACTTCATGAACTGAAAATGTGTGTGTGGCAAAATGAACATTATTCGTTTTAATAACAATGTACATGCCAGTGTACTTTGGACTTTTTAGTTCACTAACATACACTACCGACACACTTTATTGCAGCACGGCTAGCACCGCAAGCCGGGGGATGCCCCGGCGTGCTAGCCGCACTCCCTCAGCGTGCCGCGCATCACTGATGCGCGGTCACGCGTCATCGGGTGCCTGCGCCCCCTGCACGCACGTCCAGGGCTCCCCGAGGGAGCCCTGGTGTCCCGCGATGTGGGGGACGGCGGCAGGGGGTTCCGGGGGACCCGGCGGACCCGGCAGCGGGAGGGAGAGCGCCCCGATCGGAGGGCGCTCTTCCGCTGCTTCGGCGCGCGCCCGGCACCCTCCGGCGCGCGCCAGGTTACTGCTGCGGCCAAGAACGGGCAAATGCTCGAATAAACTCGGCCGCAGCAGTACAACATACAATGTTTATGCAGTAATGCGTTAGCAAAATATTATTAATATTGGACATACCCTGCATATGTTGTGCAGTAATATCACATTAATAATGTACATCACTATTGTAAGGTTAAAACTGTCTTCTGTCTTCTGGAATTGATAAGGTTAAACAGAATACGCTGGCCTTGCTATTTTCACGGGAGGCTATTGTAAATAGCTTTAGACCAACTGTTTAGTGCCTGTCAAAATGTTGTTAAAACAAGATTACAGAGGATAGGGCTGCCTTATAAGTCACCATTGTATATGTCTCTTGCTCAGCAGTTAAATGTTTTAAGCTCTACAGAAAAGGCATTATGTGAAGGATACATGTAAATTTAGATGTGTACCCATATTTGTAACAGATGACAACTGTATTTTTGTCCCTGCGTTATGTATAAAGCCTGCTTGTGAACCATTAAAATTTAGTTGTGAGAATTCAACAATCAGTCTCCTTGAATTCTTACACCTCCGAGCTCGTATGCTATACTATTTGAAAGCATCCCATATTCCGTTGCGTTATATGTGCTCCCGGGAGAAGTTTTGTTTTGCTTGCCCTAGATGACCTGATCTGTAGAGATCTAACAACTATCATGAGATCAACGTTGACAATGCTTATCATTAAGTAGGTAATATTGGAAAAGTTATTGTTTTTGTTACAGGATATGTGTGCTACATTAATAGAAGCTGTTGCAGGGCTGAATGTGGCTGTCACTCAACAACACAGCACATGCAGTGTGTCGCTGTTACGCCGATGCTCGCCACAAACCGGGACCGGACCGCGGGGCTGAGGTGGGGTTATATAATCACCGACCTTAGTCCACGCAGACTGATCCGGAGTGCGCAGTTCGTAGTCGTACATCGCAGGGTCAGGATTGGAGAAGGCAGCATCGTCGTTAATGAAGCAGGAGTTCGGCAACAGGAAGTCAGGAGATCCCCGCTTCAGCTTAGGAGCGTGAGTGCGGGGGTGGCCTCTGCGCGAGGAGCGGCCTCGGCCCATGACGCCGATCTCAGCAGGAGGAGACAGCAGGCTGGACGAAGTTCACCGCAAGGCAGCGTCGGGAAGAACCAACGCTTCAGCGCAGAAGTCCAAGGCAGGTCACTGCAAGAGGATCGCAGCAAGCCGCAGGAAAGGAAGGGTAGCCACTGCTAGGAGGGAATGCAGCAGGTACCGGTGCTGGCAACACGCTTCAGCACAGACGTCCCGGGTAGGCCACTGCAGGAGAATAGCAGCAGGCCAGTGCTGGCATCAACGCTTCAGCACAGACGTCCAGGGCAGGCCACTGCAAGGATATAGCAGCAGGCCAGTGCTGGCATCAACGCTTCAGCACAGACGTCCAGGGTAGGCCACTGCAAGGATATAGCAGCAGGCCAGTGCTGGCATCAATGCTTCAGCACAGACGTCCAGGGTAGGCCACTGCAAGGATATAGCAGCAGGCCAGTGCTGGCATCAACGCTTCAGCACAGACGTCCAGGGTAGGCCACTGCAAGGATATAGCAGCAGGCCAGTGCTGGCATCAACGCTTCAGCACAGACGTCCAGGGTAGGCCACTGCAGGGAGATAGCAGCAGGCCAGTGCTGGCAACAATGCTTCAGCACAGACGTCCAGGACCAGGCCTCTGGATACTCAGGAACTTGAAGGTAAGAACACTAGGAGAGAGGCCTGGGGTGGTTTGTGGCAGAGTCAGTAACATAGAGAAATGAATAGTTATGCTCGGCGCTGGTTCAGAGCCAACGCCTAGAATTTAAAGGGCGGAGATCCAATCACAGGAGGAGGGTGTGTGAGAATTCCTCCAATGAAGTAGCACAGGGCAGAAGCTGCAATGAGAGGCAGCACCTGTGCCATAGATTGCCAGAGGAAGCCTGCAACTGCACAGGTCTGCAAGGCAAAAGTCAAAGCCAGTAGTGGATTCCTTACAGTCGCTCACAGATGCTACTGGTGTCATAATGTGGTGTTGATATAAGTTGAACAATAGATCTGAGTGAACGAATGTGTAACATATGGTTTGATACATAATGGTTTGGTGGGTGAATTTGTACATAGAGTTACCATTTCTAATGAGTGTGATTAACTTCTGTTTAGCTTGTCAGGTTTTAAGAACTAGTCCCTCCCCCAAAAACTAAAATCACCCTGACCTTTCAATTAATTCAAGCAGCAGAAAATGATATCAACAAAGTTGACCGTAACATGACCCTGTTATTTGGCTGTGTGCACAACCCCACCCCCTGAGTTCACGTGTATGCTGTGATGACATATTAATTGCAGCTGCTTGAACACAATGGTAGATGAGCTAAATAGTAGTCTGAAGTGTGCTACCTATGAACACAATTACATAACATATGCAACGTGTGCCTCATTATGCTCTCTGTATATGACATGAAGCAAAAAAGGACCTTTTTATAAACAAAAGCAAATGTGTCAGTGCAAGTGATGATTGTTGGCCGTTGCATGCAATATCTTCAATGCATGATTTGAAGAGGCAGTAATGTCGTGTTTGTAGGTGTTAAATAAATTAAATATAAATTACTATTATATGTATGTACTGCAACAGTACATATTAATGTTTGCTCATTTGCATGTCTTAGACATGTGTGCAACCCTGTTGTTCCCCATATTCGGCCAGCATAAATTGCTTCCACTGCAGCAAAGGTTTGTGGGAGATGACATGCAAATGAGCACGCAGTGCCACGTTATATATTATTTAGTGATTGTAGTAGGACAACGAAATATAATTATATATATTGATATATATATATATATATATATATATAGAGAGAGAGAGACATATATACATATATAGATGTAGGTATGCTTCTATTGGGAAGAAAATATAAATAGCAGCGGAAATATAGAAAATAACTGTAACCTACGACACGCCTAGTACAGTAACATTTCTCACCTGGTGGAAATTCTGACGAATAAATTCCGATGTCTCTGTCACCGGCCAAACCTTCAACGATGACGGGAAGTAATTTTTCCCGAAGCTGCTCCTCCAATGGAGTTAAGATGAGACGTTGTGCTAGCGGCCCATCTCCAGTGCCAGAAGCATACAAGCGTTGTTGTTGTATTTTTCTTTTTAATTTTGCCCTAATATTCTCAAATCTCTTGCGACAATTATTTCCGGTCCCTGACACGATTCCCACACGCATTCACACCAAGTAGTATTTGTTTCCACATTTCTGTTTTGGATGCTGAACTTGTCCGCGCTTGAAATACATACAAAATATGACGTTAATTCTTACTAATAAAACGAACCATTTCCTACAATGCTAGCTGTTCCAAGAGATACCAAACATGCTTGTTTAGGTGTAATATGTGTAGCACATGAGCATTCACTTGTAAACATAGTGTGAGGATTCTGGAGTCACGCCGCTCACGGCGTGCTCCTCACTTACCTGCAGCTCCGTCTGGGTCTCCCGCGGCGCACATGGACTCCGGAGGCAAGCCGCCGACAGCTGTTCCTCCTATGCGCGCGCGCGCACGTCTTCCTCTCTCTTCTGCTCTCGGAGCAAGGCGTGTGTCCGCGCACGCAGCCGATGGCACTGATTCACGGAGGCGCGGCCACACGGAGGCGCTCCCACCTCTTAAAGGCACAACACCTCCTTTGATGGCCATCACCAAATACAGTCAGGCTGCTGGGCTTTATGGCTCCTCCCCTGGGACTCCTTCTGGACCTATACCTGCTGTAACCTGGCCTTTCCACACACCTCCACCTTGCTGCTCTGCTATTGGATCCTCTCTCTTATATATACCTTGCAGAGTCACTGACTCGTTGGCTGAGCATAGAACCAGTTGTTCTCACCTCTCTCTGCCTCCTTATTCTAATTCGCAGACTTCCTCGTGAACTGTACCGGCTTCCGCTACGTCTTCCTGTACCTCTGGCATCCCGAACTCGGCATACGGCTACACGACTCTCCGCACCTCTGGCATCCCGATCCTGGCTTACGGTAAACGACAACGTCCCTCTCTCTAACCCCGGACTTGGCTAACGGCCTCTCTACCTACCGTACCTCTCCTACCCCGATCCGGAATCCCAGACCACTCTTCAATCAAGACGTGCCCTCGTGGCTGTGGGTGGCGTTATTTCCTATCCCACCTCAGCACCGCGGTCCCGTCTCGTTTGTGGTGAGCACATCCTTACACATAGACATGTAATGAAGCTTGCATTAATATTGTATGAAGTTTGCACAGATTGAACAACTGAGTGTTCTTGTCGTTGTAAAGCATGATTAAAATATGTGTTTACAAAAAAAGTTACATTGATAGATATTATGGACCCATATTTGCATATTATGACACCTCACATGACCTACGATAACATGTATTTGAATAATGAATGCAAAGGTACACTTACATACTAAATGGCCAAACAGACTGTCGTAGTGCTCCAAAATCCCAGTGACAAGAGCTGTGTTTTCGTTGTCATTGAAGCGAGGATTACGTGGCTGCTCCACACGTTTCTTCCGAGCAGGTTTAGGCTCAGAGCTTGGCTGCTGCTGACTGGACTCTCCTTCTTCCAATGGAAGAGACTCCAAAAGCGGCCCACCAGCAAGCACGCCACCACCAGACACCCCATCAGCAACTGAGCCACCAGCAGCACTCGCACTCACATCAACAGCACTCCCACTCCCAGCAACAGTCCTAGCACCAGCACTCCCACTCCCAGCAACAGCACTCGCACTCCTAGCACCAGCACTCCCACTCCCAGCAACAGCACTCCCACTCCCAGCAACAGCACTCGCACTCCCAGCAACAGCACTCGGCTGAACCCTACGTTCACTCTTACGCGTACTCACACGTCTAGCAGTACCACTCACACCAGCATCACTCTTCCCACGCTTTGCGGGCATACTTACAGCACTCACAAAGAACAGAAAACCAATGTACAGCCAATCACACTAAACACTTACACATACAAAACAAGACAAAGATGTAAACAAAACAACAAAGCTCTCACAATACACAACTAGTCTCTCAGTCAATATGCAAATATTAAATCACCCAGCTCTGTGCATCTCTCTCTCTCTCACTCCCAACAACACAGAGAATGATTAACAGTACACGTTGCCTTTAAATATGGCGCGCTATCCAATACATGCTGGCTTCGCCTGATTCAGCAAGATTTTTGACTGGCCAACCTAACAGCACCCCGCCACGCACGCCGATACACCTGTGTGTGATCGGCAAATCATCGTGAGAGTGGGCGGATTTGTTTTCGGCTTGATTTTGAATATATTCGGCACTTACTGCATACGGAGAGGGAAAATCGCCAATAACATGACTAATCGGTAAGCTTGCCGATTTCACATATTCGTCGCTTACTGCATGAGGCCCTATATTCTTTAATATCTACACATATTAAAATAATCCGTTCGGCTGGGCCGAGCGGATTGAAACTTGCCAGACCCTCATGCTGGAGGGGACTCTCCATGGTGGCCAAGTTTCAGCTCGCTGTGACCCACCGAACCGGAGTTACACAATTGCAGTTTTAAAAGCACTTTTGAACATATTGCATATTATGACACCTCACATGACCTACGATAACATGTATTTGAATAATGAATGCAAAGGTAGACTTGCATACTAAATGGCCAAACAGACTGTCATAGTGCTCCAGAATCCCAGTGACAAGAGCTGTGTTTTCGTTGTCATTGAAGCGAGGATTACGTGGCTTCTCCACACGTTTCTTCCGAGCAGCTTTAGGCTCAGAGCTTGCCTGGTGCTGATTGGACTCTCCTTCTTCCACAATGGAAGAGACTCCAAAAGCGGCCCACCAGCAAGCACGCCACCACCAGACACCCCATCAGCAACTGAGCCACCAGCAGCACTCCCACTCCCAGCACCAGCACTCCCACTCCCAGCAACAGCACTCCCACTCCCAGCAACAGCACTCCCAGCAACAGCACTCCCACTCCCAGCAACAGCACTCACACTCCCAGCAACAGCACTCCCACTCCCAGCACCAGCACTCCCACTCCCAGCAACAGCACTCCCACTCCCAGCAACAGCACTCCCAGCAACAGCACTCCCACTCCCAGTAACAGCACTCGCACTCCCAGCAACAGCACTCGCACTCCCAGCAACAGCACTCGGCTGAACCCTACGTTCACTCTTACGCGTACTCACACGTCTAGCAGTACCACTCACACCAGCATCACTCTTCGCACGTTTTGCGGCCATACCTGTAGCACTCACAAAGAACAGAAAACAAATGTACAGCCAATCACACGAAACACTTCCACAGACAAAACAAGACAAAGATGTAAACAAAACAACAAAGGACAAAGCTCTCACAATACACAACAAGTCTCTCAGTCAATATGCAAATATTAAATCGCCCAGCTCTATGCGTCTCTCTCTCTCTCACTCCCAACAACACAGAGAATGATTAACAGTACACGTTGCCTTTAAATATGGCGCGCTATCCAATACATGCTTACTTCGCCTGATTCAGCAAGAAGTTTGATTGGCGAAACTAACAGCACCCCGCCACGCACGCCGATACACCTGTGTGTGATCTGCAAATCATCGTGAGAGTGGGCGGAAATTTTTCGACTTGATTTTGAATGTATTCGGCACTTACTGCATACGGAGTGGGAAAATCGCCAACATCATGCCAAATCGGTAAGCTTGGCCATTGCACTTTTTCGGCGCTTACTGCATAGAGCCCTTAGCCGTTTTCCTGAGCTGTTTCTGCCGCCGCCATTGGAACCTATGGTGCGGCCCGCTCTTCTCGGTCCGACCCTTATCGGGGGTCCAGGATACGGGGACACGGTGGTGGTCGAGTGGGGGGAGGTCTAGGAACTAGGGCAGAAAGAATTTTATTTCTAGGGGCCCTAGAACTGTTTATTCCCACGCCACTTGTCGTTGAACTTGACTTGTAAGTGATCAAAGCTCTCCTATTGAAATTGTATCCGCTTTGCGGTTAAGCGGTTTGGACGGCAGCCAACTCGTTCCTGGAAAGCTCTCTCGAGGATTTCTACTTTGAAGTCAATGAGCCCATTGACTTTCAATGGGAAACCGCCGCTCTCCCTCTCGGACGCCATCTGCTGGTCTTCTCAGGAACAGGACTCAACAGCAAGATTCGCCATTGAAAGACATGGAGTTCCAATGGCGGCCTATGGGAGCCTGCAAAATGGTGCCTGAAAAGGCGGGAAAGTTACACAAAGGGCTATAATCACTATACCACTATTAACCCTTGTGCTCTCGGATGGATCCCAGTGTGTGTGTGATGCAGACACTGATTAACCAGATGTTACAATAAAACAGGGGGAACAGGGGAATACACATTTACATGTCATAACAGGAGTTAAATCACAGTTCTGGGTCTCAGCCCAGTTAACCCCTTGTCTCCCTGGTGAGGTCAGGGGATGGCCAAATGGGGTGTAACCCCTTTAATCCCGGGCCACCCCCTTTCTCCCTCTACATAGGTTATTTATCACTCCTCAATTGTTCTCGCTGACTTCTATACAGTTACCATCTGGTCTAACAGCTGATCCAGAGGGATTAATACCCTGACCTATTGCATCCTATGCCTTTGAATCCCACCATCATTAGCTGGTAAAATGGGATATTGATACCATACATACTAGATGACATAGATGCTTGACCCTTTTTTTCGATTTAATTTATTTTTAACTCACGTTACACCTATCTTTGGTAATATATGTTTTAAGTCAATTTATTAAAAGTTATTTTTTACACCTAGTGGTGTGCAGTTTAGTGAATTCATTTTGGGGCACAATCATTTTGTGTTTCCCTTCCCCCCCTTTTTCTGATTCACTAGTCAGTTCACAGTTTCCACTATTTGATTACCTTATTTATTACTTAACTACACAATTAGTATGGTTTTGTGATCACTCCCTACCTTTTCCGTTGTCTCTAAATATATAAGTGTAGTGGATAAATAACCTTCACCAAACAACGTGATCCATAAATATTAAATGTGAAATACAAAAGTAACGGATATTCCCCCTACCCCAATCACAGATACAGTGTACAGTATGTGAGGGGGAACCTATGTGTTACCAGGTGTGGTGCGTATACCTGTAGGTTCACAAGAGACCTGAGCCTCCGCTTGTTGGGATCCTGGGGTGAGTCCTCTTGATCGATCTGGTTTGCAGCGCCTCCACCTGTGTAGGGTTCTAAGAATGTAGAAGGTTGCCTACACAGGACCCACATATACAATAAGTACATACACTGAGATGTATATAACCAGGTTATATATATGCAGGATAATCATACACTTTACACACTAATCAGTAACCACTACTGTATAATTGTAACACTACTCCCCATAGGGGGTAACTCCACACCATGTACCGTAGTCCCAAATGTCATTCACTCCACTAGGAGTGTACCTTGTACCCACCACCGTGTAGCCCCATACCGTGTCCACAGTCTAACCCCGTTGTTCCGTGGTCAGCGCTGCCACTATGTGAGAATATATATAGGTGATTTGTTGGTGCACTTATGAAGGTACCTGCCGAGTGCTCCTGCACTCGGGCCTGCAAGAAACTTCGAAAAGGATCCGCCGCTTGGTGATCCCGTCTGCGATGCGGCCCTTCCTTGCACGAGGGTCCGCCAGGGGTGATCCCACCCTGGAGATAGTCCTTGTCTCTTTGGGTGTAGGCTTGAGCCCAAGCCTCTTCTCTGGGAGCGCAGCCTCCGCTGTGTCCCTAACTAACACTGGTGCTAATGTGGCAAGGTCCCTAACCTAGGGCCTGTCCCTGTAGCACCACAAGCTGTAAGGAGCTCAGGACCTAACTGGGGCCTAGGGGGCTGCTGGCCTAATGCAGTGGGTCACAGACCCCTGCACTCACCTCCTTCCCCTAGCTCTTCCTGGTCCTGACTAACGCTCTTCTCCAGCGCGAGAAATGTATCTAAATCCCCTCTGCAGGGAGATCCTACAGCCCTATTGGCTCCTTGGTGTCACGTGGGGTCCCTTAAGGCTCATGGGACTTGCAGTCCCTGTTTAGAGCCCTCTCCTGGTAGGCTAGTGTGCGCGCGCTATCACTGCGCATGCGCAATGCTTCCCGACTGGCCACCGCACTGAAACCCTACTGCGCATGCGTGCGCAACCTAAGATGGCAGCGCCTTGCTCCGGGACCCGCCGGGAACCTCCGGAGCGCTCCTGTCAGTAATCGGCGTTCTCCTCGCTTCCCACACAGAGCACTCCCTCCCCGCAGGGAGCCCCTGGACACACAAAACAATCCTACCTTACCAGCCTCCATGGCTCCTCGCCCCTGCCGCCGTCACGGGATCACTCCCCTCGGCGATTCCTCTGCTCAGCGCCGGGCGCGCCCACGCCCTCCTGCACGCACACCTGCACGCACACCTGCACCATCCACTGGCTCGGTTCACACGCGTACATGAGTTACGGAGCACGCTCAGTCTGCACACTCTTATTCCCGTCCCCCAGACCTCAGGCTCCGCCCCCGCACACTGCACGGGCATACTCAGGTTACTAACAAGATTCACCTGGCCTGTTATGCCTGCACCAATCTGCAGTGTCTCCCTGTAGCTCTTCCTGTCCCGCCTCCGTTCCTAATTGGACCTTCCTGCTTTATCTAGCTCCTCTCTGCTCTCAGTCTTTGCTCGACATAGTCTCTGCATGGAAGTACTTCTGGATTCTCTCAGTGTTTTCACAGGTTCTGACGCAGCTCGTACGACTACCCCCTCTGGCTCCCGATCTCGGCACTCCTTGGACAACGCACACTCTGGTAACCCCTTGAACATGGCTTGGACAACGACCTATCTCCACTCTCCACTCCCTGACTTCGGCGAGGCATCCTTCACTCTATCTCTACAACCGGTACCGGCAAGTATTGTCTACCTTACTACACCTGGCCTGGCAACGCTTCATACCACACTCCGGACATGCTCCCTTTGCTGTGGGTGCGTGTATTACCACTTCCCCCTTCAGCTCAGGGGACGGGTCTGGTCTGCGGGCAGCACCGGCGTAACATTATGTCGAGCCCACAAGACGCAGACCAGACCGAACTTCAACAGTTTCTCTCCAATCTGCAACAGCAAAACCAGGCCATGGCGGATCAAATTGTGACACTTACACGCCAGGTCGCAGTACTCTCAGACAGGGTACCGACCGCGACCCCGCCAGATGTAAGCCCCCACTCCGCAAGCGCAGTTAGCAGCTCAGATGTAAGGATTCCTCCCCCCAAGCTTTATGCAGGTGAACCGCAAGATTGTAGGGGTTTCCTAAACCAGTGTGAGGTGCAGTTTGAAATGGTCCCCCATCTCTACAATACTGATCGCAGGAAGGTAGCCTACATTTATAACCTCCTCACTGGTAGCGCCCTGGCTTGGGCTTCCCCGGTTTGGGAGCGACGTTCTGACCTTACCCAAGATTACCCGGCATTTAAAGCCGAGTTTCAACAAGTATTCGATTCTCCCGCTCGTCGGGAGATGGCATCTGTTTCTCTCCTCCAGATCACTCAGGGATGGCGAATGGTGACGCAGTATGCTGTGGAATTCCAGACTCTAGCAGCCGAGACTAACTGGGGACAAGAGGCTCTCGTCTCCGTGTTCTGGCAAGGCCTGGCAGATCCCATCAAGGATGAACTCTCTCGCCAATCCAGGCCGGATCAATTGGAGGTCCTCATTGATTTGGCTGTCCGAGTGGATCAACGTATCCAGGTACGCCGCTCAGAGCGTCAGCGCACTCGCGTCCATAACTTTCAAGTTCCGTTCTCCAGTACTCCCAGCAACACTCCTGCACTGGAGTTGCCAGAGCCAATGCAATTGGGGGTACAACGCATCCGCACACCGATACGGCAGTTCCGCCACGCCGGGGGATTGTGTTTCTACTGCGGATCCATGGAACATCTGGTTCGGGAGTGTCCACTGCATCCGGGAAACGTGAACACCCAGTGAGTACAGAGGGGCTCTCTCTGGGTGTAATGTCTCCACGTCCCCTTTCTAAAGGTGAACTCCCTAAGAAACTTACATTTCCAGTCTCCCTTTCAGGCGATAAGTTCAAGACTTCTACCGCCGCTTTCATTGACTCAGGAGCTGGAGGAAACTTCGTGGATCTTGAATTCGCCAGGTTAAACCGCATACCACTCGTGAGAAAGAAGGTTCCAATCGCACTCGTCGGTATCGATGGACGTCCTCTCCCCCGGCCCACATCTCCTTAGAGACAGCTCCCTTGCTTCTGTCCTCACATCTGCACAAGGAGATCTTAGTTCTCGATGCCATTCACGCTCCTGGGATACCCATCACCCTTGGTCTTCCTTGGCTACAGCTTAACAATCCTCTCATTGACTGGACTTCCTCTGCTCCCATTTCCTGGAGGCCGAGGTCAGGCGAGACTCATCAACTGCTGGCCAATACCTCTGTTCCCGAAGTTATTCTACCTTCCGTTTACCATCAATTCCGGGACGTTTTCAATAAGGTACAGTCAGACCTCTTGCCGCCACACAGGACTTACGATTGTCCGATCGATCTAGTTCCAGGTTACTCCCTACCCAAGTCCAAGACCTACCCCTTGTCGTTACCAGAATCTGACGCTATGGATGAATATATCCAGGAGAATCTCAAGAAAGGCTTTATTCGTCACTCCAATTCCCCAGCAAGGGCTGGGTTTTTCTTCGTCAAGAAAAAGGACGGGTCGTTGAGGCCTTACATCGACTACAGGGGTTTAAACCAGATAACTATTAAAAATCGTTACCCCCTTCCCCTTATTACCGAACTGTTCGATAAATTACAGGGGGCCAAGATTTTTTCCAAGTTGGATCTACGTGGTGCCTATAACCTGGTGCGCATCAGGAAGGGGGATGAATGGAAGACGGCCTTCAACACGCGTAGTGGACACTACGAATATCTGGTAATGCCTTTCGGCTTATGTAATGCTCCCGCTGTCTTCCAGGATTTCATCAACGACGTCTTTCGTAAGGTACTCAATATTTTTGTTATTGTATACTTGGATGATATCCTGATTTTTTCCAAAGATCTCCAGGACCATATACGCCACACCTCCTACGTCCTTTCCCGTCTCCGTGAACACCATTTGTACGCCAAATTGGAGAAGTGCACCTTTCATCAGACCTCTACTCCGTTCCTGGGGTATATAATTTCCGATGAGGGGTTTATGATGGACTCTGGTAAACTTCAAGCAGTCACTGAATGGCCAAGACCCAACTCTCTCAAGGCCATACAACGTTTTTTAGGGTTCGCTAATTACTATCGTAAGTTTATACGGAGTTTTTCCACCATTGTGGCACCCCTCACTGCGCTCACCAAAAAAGGAGCTGATCCTTCTGCTTGGTTATCCGAGGCCATCTCCGCCTTCGAGACACTCAAGGAAGCCTTTATATCCGCACCTATTCTCCGTCATCCCAACATCGAACTTCCCTTCGTCCTGGAGGTCGACGCTTCTGATTGCGGTGCTGGTGCCGTTCTTTCCCAGAGACCCACGCCCCAAAATAAGTTACATCCCTGTGCATATTTTTCCAAGAAATTCTCGTCTGCCGAGAGGAACTATGAAGTGGGTAACAGGGAACTTCTGGCCGTGAAGATGGCTCTTCAAGAGTGGAGACACCTGCTGGAGGGGTCAAAAGAGCCGTTTACTATTCTCACGGACCACAAGAACCTTCTTTACATAGAGAACGCTCGACGCCTTGGTCCACGACAGGCTCGTTGGGCTCTTTTTTTTCCTCGATTCGATTTTCACCTGTCCTATATCCCCGGGACCAAGAACGTAAAGGCAGACGCACTCTCCCAAATACATTCTTCTGAAGAGAGGCCAGAGGAATCGTTGGAGACTATCCTTCCACGTCTACTTTCAAGAATCTTGACAAGATTTTGCACTCCCAGAGACGCATTCCCAAGGACTTGGTCGTTCCCGACAACAAACTCTTTGTACCATCCAAATTTGTTCCAGAGGTCCTGTCTTGGGGTCACTCCTCTAAATCTGCAGGTCATCCAGGTTTTAAGAAGACTACTGATCTCATTCGTCGGAATTTCTGGTGGCCAAGGATGTCTCAAGATATTCTGGAGTTTACCCGCGCATGCCCCACGTGCGCTCAAAGCAAGACTCTCCGTCAAAAGCCTCAGGGTTTTCTGTTACCCCTTCCAGTTCCCGACCGCCCCTGGTCCCACATTTCTATGGACTTCATCGTGGAGTTGCCCAGGTCCAGAGGAATGAACACTATCTTGGTGGTCGTGGACAGGTTCTCGAAGATGTCCCCTTTCATTCCACTTAAAGGATTACCCACCTCCCCCGCCCTTGCTGATATCTTTACGGAGCAGATTTTCCGGATTCATGGGATCCCTTCGTCAATTGTTTCTGACAGAGGTTCTCAGTTCGTATCCAAATTTTGGAGAGCTTTCACGAAGAGATTGGGCATCTCTTCTTCCTTCTCTTCCGCCTATCATCCTCAGTCCAATGGACAAACGGAGAGAATCAATCAATCCCTGGAGAAGTACCTGAGATGTTTTATATCCGATTTCCAGGATGATTGGGCTCAACTCCTCTCTTGGGCAGAGTATGCCGTCAATTCTGCAAAAAACGAGTCCACGCGGGAGTCACCCTTCTTTATAAATTATGGGATCCACCCTCCCAGTCTTCCCATCCCCAACATTCCTTCTGGAGTACCAGCCGTAGATGAAGGCATTTCTTCCCTCCAAACCGCATGGTCCAGGATTCAGTCTACCCTTCTCAACTCCTCCCGCAGATCGAAACTACAGGCCGATCGTCGTCGTTCGGCGCCCAGTTACAAACCAGGGAATTTGGTATGGCTCTCCTCTAGCAATATCCACCTCAAGGTACCATCTCCTAAACTGGCACCTAAGTTCCTGGGACCCTTCCCTATTTGTGAACAAATCAATCCTGTGGCATTCCGGCTACAACTACCACCCAGTATGAAGATTCCCAATGTCTTTCATGTGTCCCTCTTAAAACCAATTATCTCCAGTCACTTCTTTCCGGATCAGACTCATAAACCGGATCCCATTACTGTACAAAATAACGAGGAATACGAAGTTCACTCTCTTTTGGATTCTCGCCTATCCAGGGGTCAGCTCCAGTTCTTGGTGCAGTGGAAGGGCTTTGGCCCTGAAGAGAGATCCTGGGTACCTTCAAAGGACATTCATGCCCCGGCCCTTCTTAAGTCCTTCAGGAAAAAGTTTCCAGAGAAACCGTTCTTGGACCGTCCTGAGGCCGTTCCTGAAGAGGGGGGTACTGTCAGGAATCGGCGTTCTCCTCGCTTCCCACACAGAGCACTCCCTCCCCGCAGGGAGCCATTGGACACACCAAACAATCCTGCCTAACCGGCCTCCACGGCTCCTCGCCCCTGCCGCCGTCGCGGGATCACTCCCCTTGGCGATTCCTCTGCTCAGCGCCGGGCGCACCCACGCCCTCCTGCACGCACACCTGCACCATCCACTGGCTCGGTTCACACGCGTACACTCAGTCTGCACACTCTTATTCCCATCCCCCGGACCTCAGGCTCCGCCCCCGCACACTGCACGGGCATACTCAGGTTACTAACAAGACTCACCTGGCCTGTTATGCCTGCACCAATCTGCAGTGTCTCCCTGTAGCTCTTCCTGTCCCGCCTCCGTTCCTAATTGGACCTTTCTGCTTTATCTAGCTCCTCTCTGCTCTCAGTCTTTCCTCGACATAGTCTCTGTATGGAAGTACTTCTGGATTCTCTCAGTGTTTTCACAGGTTCTGACGCGGCTTGTACGACTACTCCCTCTGGCTCTCGATCTCGGCACTCCTTGGACAA
The DNA here is from genome assembly GCF_040206685.1 of Ascaphus truei. NCBI lineage: Eukaryota > Metazoa > Chordata > Amphibia > Anura > Ascaphidae > Ascaphus > Ascaphus truei. Next base: position 87,115 of record NW_027454021.1, read on the forward strand.
CGCACACTCTGGTAACCCCTTGAACACGGCTTGGGCAACGACCTATCTCCACTCTCCACTCCCTGACTTCGGCAAGGCATCATTCACTCTATCTCTACAACCGGTACAGGCAAGTATTGTCTACCTTACTACACCTGGCCTGGCAACGCTTCATACCACACTCCGGACACGCTCCCTTTGCTGCGGGTGCGTGTATTACCACTTCCCCCTTCAGCTCAGGGGACGGGTCTGGTCTGCGGGCAGCACCGGCGTAACAGCTCCCTCCTCGGCCCCCACCCTCCAGAAGTGCCGGCGGGTCTGCCGAGTGACCCCCTGCAGCGGAGGTAACGAGGGGGGTGTCGCGGCCAGAGGGGGACCTGGTTACACAAATAAATACAGCAGCTCTACACCCTTTAAAGGACTGTCCAGGTCCAATATAATCTTGCGTTTTCTTCCAGGTGGGAGGAGCTCTGTAATTCTCAAGGTGATATGCGAAAAAATGGAAAATAATACAATAGTGCAGATGGTATTAAAAAATATTGAGGAATTCCTGATGAAGCAACAGCGAAACGCGTTGAATCAGCTGTTGGAGGACACTGTGCATTGGGGAATAGCGCGGGGAAGTGCTGGCAAGCCAATGAGACCGGAGTACCAGGCAGATTCTTCCGCCCTGACTAAAGCCGTCACAGGACGTGACGTAGGCGGATGTGACGCATGCGGAAGTCTATCCCAGTGACTGAAAACACCGGCGTCCCCCCACGAGTCACCTACAGTCCTCTCCAACGTACTATCTCTTATGTTCAAATGTGAGTGCATTACTTATTTGTTATTCTTGTGCTACATTATACCCTTTTCATACCACACTATTGTGCGCTCTCTTTCTTCTTTGATCACATTCCTTGGGAGGTACATTGAGTACTATATGAGTTCATCACACATCAAGCCTACCAGGTCCACAGTTGTAAGGCTTCCATCATCAGAGGGCTTCCACTAAAGGGCTCCTATCAGAGAGAGATGGATCTCTGATACGTCTGTTATATTTGATCAAATTGTGAGTGATACCAACACAGAGACTATTGCATATTCAATATTTTTTAATACCATCTGCACTATTATATTATTTTCCATTTTTTCGCATATCACCTTGAGAATTACAGCGCTCCTCCCACCTGGAAGACAATGGTGGAAGGGGGTGCCTAATGGGGGTGACCCCTTTATTACTCGCTTGGCACCCCTCTCCCGTCACAGTCCTTGCCTTAAGCTTTTGGCCTAGATCCTTGAAATAATTTTTTAGAACCCTCCATCTTTCTCTAACTTTGTCATTGGTGCCAAAGTGTACCAAGACCGTCGGGTCAATCCCAGCCCCCCCCAAAAATCTGTCTAACCGATCCGCAATGTGCTGAACCCGATCTTGTTAAGGCCTCTGTAATCAATACATGGACGTAGAGCGACCCATCCTTTTTCTTCACAAAGAAGAAGCCTGGCCCGGCTGGAGAAGAAGATTTTCAAATAATGCCCCTTTTAAAATGTTCATGGATATGCTCCTTCATAGCTTTAGTCTCAAAAAGGGAAAGTGGGTAAGAAGTTCCCCTGGGAGGTACAGAGCGGGGTAGCAAGTCAATAGCACAATCGAAAGAACGATGAAGTGGTAAGACCTCAGATCTGGCTTTATCAAAAACATCGCGAAATTCAGCGTAGACCTCAAGCAATTTTACCTTCTCTTTTTTGGGAGCAATAACCCCACAAATACTTTTGATGGGCACAGTGCAGTTCTTGGAACAAAAGGGGCTCCACAGGACCGGTTCCTTGTCAGACCAATTGATGCATGGATTGTGAAGTTGCAACCATGGGAGACCAAGAATAACGTCCACTGAAGGGGTGTGGATGGCATCCAGCTGGATCTCTTCCGTATGGTCCTCACCTGTACGAAGACGAACGAGAACGGTCTGTAAAGAGATATATGCTGGCTGCAGAGGTCGACCATCAATGGCTTCCAAGCCCACAGGGCATTTCTTGCGAACTAGGGGGATGTTATTCCTCTCGGCAAAGCCTTGATTGACAAAATTGCCTCCCGACCCGGAATCCAGAAAGGCCAGCGCAGAAGTGTGGAAGCCCTCGCCGGTAATCGTAACAGGAAGCAAGATCCTGGTTGGCAGCAGTTTTGCTGTGATAGGGGATGTAGAAAGTGTTCCCAATGCGATTCCCCTGGACCTCATTGGGAGTTGGCATTTCCCGACTTGTGGTGGCAAAAGAGTACCCGATGTCCGGGATTGCCACAGTAGAGACAGAGACCGGCATTGCGTCAACGCTATTTTTCGTTGGAAGACAACTTGTTAGCCCCAAGATGCATAGGCTCTGGAATATCTGGCGGAAGAGATTCAGCTGTACTGGCATGGGAAGAAGGAACCCTCGGAGTAAGCTGAAAATGACGGGATCTGTCCATTCTCTTCTCTTGCAGACGTTGATCAACGTGAATACATATGGCGATGAGTTCCTCAAATCAGTGGGACGTTCATGTGCAGCGAGCTCATCCTTTAAAATCTTTGTAAGACCTTGCCAGAAGGCGGCTGCTAACGCCTCGTTATTCCATTCGGTTTTGGCGGCAATAGTGCGGAACTCCAAAGCGTATCTGGCCACGGATTGGCTTAACTGAAAAATATGAAAAAGAGAGGAAGCGGCAGTTACCTTGCGACCAGGCTTATCAAAGACTCTGTGGAATTCCTGGGTAAATTGTCCAATATCCTGAGTGAGATCCGATCTTCGTTCCCAGATGGGAGAAGCCCAAGTCAGGGCATCATCGGTGAGTAGCGAGATAATGTACGCCACCTTGGATCTTTGAGAAATTAATTGAGAAGGCACCATGGGGTCACCACCATATCGGTTTGGTGCGGGAAGTTGGGGTTCAGAAGAGGAGGACAAAGGCATAGAAGCAACAGTTGCAGCAGAAGGCCCCGAATGGGCAGGACTAGGAGGAAGGGTTTTTACCCGGTCAGAAAGGGACATGTGATTCTGGTGCAATAATTCCATGCAATGGTCATTTTGTTACAAATATTTTTCAATTTTGGAAAATATGCTGGCGTGTGCTCAAGACTCGCCCCACCTCAGTGGGGTCCCTGTTTGTTGGGCTGAGCATACTGTAACGGAGTGCTCACCACAAACAAGGCGTGACCGCGAGGCCAAGGTGGGGATTTGATATAACACCAGCCCACAGCCGCGTGGGCGCGTCTGGAGTGTAGATTGGTCGAGGTAGCCGGGTCGGGGTAGGAGAGGTCTGGATGGTCAGTAATACTTGCTGAGGTCGGTGTAGGAGAGTAGCGGATCGTAGGAGCTACTTAGCCGTGGTCAGGATTGGAGAGAGGCGGATCGTTATAGTACTTTAGACGAGTTCAGTGTTGGAGAGGAGCGGATCGTCGAGGAGCTAGCCGGGGTCAGAATGGAGAGGTGCAGATGGTCGTACATAGCCGAGGTCAGGAGAACTGAAGAGCGGAGTCTGGAGAAAAAGCTATGGTCAGGAACAAAGATCTAGAGACACAACAAGACTGTGGAAGCGAGACAGCAGTGAACACTTCGTTAGCAGGAAGGTTTATGCTCAGCCGATGAATCAGTGAAACGACTGAGCATATAAGGCAAACAGGAACCAATGAGAACAAGGCAAGAGGAGGCGCGACAGGAACGCTTGCTGCGATTGGTGCAGGAGACAGGTGTGGGAGGGCTTACAGGCGAAGGCAGGTGGCGTGGTACCTGCGCATATAGGGTGCGCGTCCCGCGTGTACGTGACATTTAGATGACGCCCCCACGCGGACGCAACCGGATGTGGGACCGCAGGGATTGGTATAAACTTCCGCGCGTGATGCGCGCGTTCCCGTAGTCCGACGGCTGATAGATGGCCCAGGTGACGTGCTGTAGGAGGCGGGGAAGCGGAGCACCAGATCGCGGGCCAAGGTAAGGAGGGGGCGCGCTGAGGGAAGCGGGACTCACGTATCCTTACACTGTACTACTCAGCCCAATATTATCTCCCCGACCTGTACTGCTCAACTCAAAATAATCTCCCCAACCTGTACTGCTCAGCCCAATATAATCTCCCCAACCTGTACTGCTCAGCCCAATATAATCTCCCCAACCTGTACTGCTCAGCCCAATATAATCTCCCCAACCTGTACTGCTCAGCCCAATATAATCTCCCCAACCTGTACTACTCAGCCCAATATTATCTCCCCGACCTGTACTGCTCAACTCAAAATAATCTCCCCAACCTGTACTGCTCAGCCCAATATAATCTCCCCGACCTGTACTGCTCAGCTCCATATAATCTCCCTAACCTGTACTGCTCAGCCCAATATAATCTCCCCAACCTGTACTACTCAGCCCAATATTATCTCCCCGACCTGTACTGCTCAACTCAAAATAATCTCCCCAACCTGTACTGCTCAGCCCAATATAATCTCCCCGACCTGTACTGCTCAGCTCCATATAATCTCCCCTCTGTTGCACACTTGTTCCGGATGTTAGTTGTTGCATAAAATTTGATACAAATCTGATTATTTGCCAATAAAATGTGTTTTTTTTAGGCCCAGAGCCGCATGACGTCACAGAACGTGTGCCCCTGGGACGCGAGATCTGAGGGAGCTGTGCTGTTACATGTAATGCCTCCTCACTGGTGGGTATATATCACATATAGAACTCTTTCCCCTATACGCTTACATGTAATGCCTCCTCACTGGTGGGTATATATCATATATAGAACTCTTTCCCCTATACGCTTACATGTAATGCCTCCTCACTGGTGGGTATATATCACATATAGAACTCTTTCCCCTATACGCTTACATGTAATGCCTCCTCACTGGTGGGTATATATCACATATAGAACTCTTTCCCCTATACGCTTACATGTAATGCCTCCTCACTGGTGGGTATATATCACATATAGAACTCTTTCCCCTATACGCTTACATGTAATGACTCCTCACTGGTGGGTATATATCACATATAGAACTCTTTCCCCTATACGCTGTTACATGTAATGCCTCCTCACTGGTGGGTATATATCACATATAGAACTCTTTCCCCTATACGCTTACATGTAATGCCTCCTCACTGGTGGGTATATATCACATATAGAACTCTTTCCCCTATACGCTTACATGTAATGACTCCTCACTGGTGGGTATATATCACATATAGAACTCTTTCCCCTATACGCTATTACATGTAATGCCTCCTCACTGGTGGGTATATATCACATATAGAACTCTTTCCCCTATACGCTTACATGTAATGCCTCCTCACTGGTGGGTATATATCACATATAGAACTCTTTCCCCTATACGCTTACATGTAATGACTCCTCACTGGTGGGTATATATCACATATAGAACTCTTTCCCCTATACGCTGTTACATGTAATGACTCCTCACTGGTGGGTATATATCACATATAGAACTCTTTCCCCTATACGCTGTTACATGTAATGCCTCCTCACTGGTGGGTATATATCACATATAGAACTCTTTCCCCTATACGCTGTTACATGTAATGCCTCCTCACTGGTGGGTATATATCACATATAGAACTCTTTCCCCTATACGCTTACATGTAATGCCTCCTCACTGGGGGGTATATATCACTGTATATAGAACTCTTTCCCCTATACGCTGTTATTCACTATGTATTTATTAACACTTTGCCTAGGAAGTGATAGCAGAGAATCCCTAACAAAGATGGCCGCCATGTACTTCAGTCACGTGATCTCAGCCGGAAATCGCCGCTCTGTCCGGGTCTCTGTGGCCCTCGGATGCCGGAAGCGCGCGCCCTTTGACCCCTTGTCTCCATGGCGGCGGTGCAGGAGGAGGACGCGAGTTACGGGCCGGTCCTGTGTGTGCGGCCCCGGGGACCCGTCACCCCACAGCGGCTCCTGCTGAGCGGCCTGCCCCGGGGGGGAGAGGGGCGGCGGGTCCCCCCGGTGCTGAGCTGGGCGCTGCTCGGGGTCCGGGGCCGCCGGTCTCTCCTTACCCGGGGGGGCCCGGCGCCGCTGCTGCTGGTCCGGAGGGGAGAAGTGCTGCCCGAGGCCGGGGCTCTGGTGCTGGATACGCGGCCTGCCCTGCAGGGGATCCTGGGGCGCAACACGCGCCTTACCCTCACCGAGCTGGGCAGGGACCGGGGGGAACCCCGGGGGGGACAGGGCCCCCCGGGGGGACAGGGAGCAGACCCCCGGGGGGGACAGGGAGCAGACCCCCGGGGGGGACAGGGTGCAATGTGGTGTCCTGTCCCGGTGGTCGCCATTGAAGGGCAGCAGGGTACAGTTCCCAGTGGGTCACAGCCCTCCGGACCCTCTTCCCTGGGTTCTGGTTCGTGCCCCTCAGGTCTTTTCACCCCGGTGGTTTCCAGCTTTGCTCGGTACCCGGGACCCCGACGTCTCCGTGTTGCCCCTGTGGATGCAGAGTCCCTGGTGCGGGCAGGGAGGCTGCGGGAGGTTGGGGTCCCCCCGGATCGGGGGGCGGCTGTGTGGGTGAGCAGAAACTTGCTGCGAGAGCTGGGGCTGTATCACCGGGAGTGGGTGTGGGTGTCGCTGCCGGGCAGGGACGCAACCACTGATATGATGGAGACAGATGACATGATTTGGGGGTCTGAGCAGCTGGACCCCTCCAATGAGAGAGGAGAGACCCTTTCGGACCAGCAGGCACCAGAGCAGCCGGCACAGGGCAGGGGTCAGAGAAGGCATCTGGCCATGATCTTGGTCGCTGAGCTGTGGTGGGGTCACCTTTACCAGCACAATCACCTCCTCAGCACTCCCTGTGTCACTGCCAGCCACGCTATGCCAGGGGACACCGTGCCCATACCCACTGCCAGCCAAGCTATGCAAGGGGACACCGTGCCCATACCCCCTGCCAGACAAGCTATTCCAGGGGACACTGTGCCCATGCCCACTGCCAGCCAAGCTATGCCAGGGGACACCGTGCCCATACCCACTGCCAGCCAAGCTATTCCAGGGGACACTGTGCCCATACCCACTGCCAGCCAAGCTATTCCAGGGGACACTGTGCCCATACCCACTGCCAGCCAAGCTATTCCAGGGGACACTGTGCCCATACCCACTGCCAGCCAAGCTATTCCAGGGGACACTGTGCCCATACCCACTGCCAGCCAAGCTATTCCAGGGGACACTGTGCCCATACCCACTGCCAGCCAAGCTATGCTACAGGACACCATGCCCACTGCCAGCCAAGCTGTGCCAGGGGACACCGTGCCCATACCCACTGCCAGCCATGCTATGCCAGGGGGCACTGCACTCATATCCGCTGCTCTTCTCTTTAACTTGACGGCTGGGACAGGCACAGTCAGCGAAGTTCTGATCGAGGTGAGCGTCTCACAAGAACCAAAATGTGTGTGAAGCGCTTCTTCCGTATGTGTTATATTATGCTGGGAAGCGCTTCTTCCGTATGTGTTATATTATGCTGGGAAGCGCTTCTTCCCAGTATGTGTTATATTATGCTGGGAAGCGCTTCTTCCGTATGTGTTATATTATGCTGGGAAGCGCTTCTTCCGTATGTGTTATATTATGCTGGGAAGCGCTTCTTCCGTATGTGTTATATTATGCTGGGAAGCGCTTCTTCCGTATGTGTTATATTATGCTGGGAAGCGCTTCTTCCGTATGTGTTATATTATGCTGTGAAGCGCTTCTTCTGTATGTGTTATATTATGCTGGGAAGCGCTTCTTCCGTATGTGTTATATTATGCTGTGAAGCGCTTCTTCTGTATGTGTTATATTATGCTGGGAGGCGCTTCTTCCCAGTATGTGTTATATTATGCTGGGAAGCGCTTCTTCCGTATGTGTTATATTATGCTGGGAAGCGCTTCTTCCCAGTATGTGTTATATTATGCTGGGAAGCGCTTCTTCCCAGTATGTGTTATATTATGCTGGGAAGCGCTTCTTCTGTATGTGTTATATTATGCTGGGAAGCGCTTCTTCCCAGTATGTGTTATATTATGCTGGGAAGCGCTTCTTCCCAGTATGTGTTATATTATGCTGGGAAGCGCTTCTTCCGTATGTGTTATATTATGCTGGGAAGCGCTTCTTCCCAGTATGTGTTATATTATGCTGGGAAGCGCTTCTTCCGTATGTGTTATATTATGCTGGGAGGCGCTTCTTCCCAGTATGTGTTATATTATGCTGGGAAGCGCTTCTTCCCAGTATGTGTTATATTATGCTGGGAAGCGCTTCTTCCGTATGTGTTATATTATGCTGGGAGGCGCTTCTTCCCAGTATGTGTTATATTATGCTGGGAAGCGCTTCTTCCCAGTATGTGTTATATTATGCTGGGAAGCGCTTCTTCCCAGTATGTGTTATATTATGCTGGGAGGCGCTTCTTCCCAGTATGTGTTATATTATGCTGGGAAGCGCTTCTTCCCAGTATGTGTTATATTATGCTGGGAAGCGCTTCTTCCGTATGTGTTATATTATGCTGGGAAGCGCTTCTTCTGTATGTGTTATATTATGCTGGGAAGCGCTTCTTCCCAGTATGTGTTATATTATGCTGGGAAGCGCTTCTTCCGTATGTGTTATATTATGCTGGGAGGCGCTTCTTCCGTATGTGTTATATTATGCTGGGAAGCGCTTCTTCCCAGTATGTGTTATATTATGCTGGGAAGCGCTTCTTCCCAGTATGTGTTATATTATGCTGGGAAGCGCTTCTTCCGTATGTGTTATATTATGCTGGGAGGCGCTTCTTCCCAGTATGTGTTATATTATGCTGGGAAGCGCTTCTTCCGTATGTGTTATATTATGCTGGGAGGCGCTTCTTCCCAGTATGTGTTATATTATGCTGGGAGGCGCTTCTTCCGTATGTGTTATATTATGCTGGGAAGCGCTTCTTCCCAGTATGTGTTATATTATGCTGGGAAGCGCTTCTTCCCAGTATGTGTTATATTATGCTGGGAAGCGCTTCTTCCGTATGTGTTATATTATGCTGGGAAGCGCTTCTTCCGTATGTGTTATATTATGCTGGGAGGCGCTTCTTCCGTATGTGTTATATTATGCTGGGAAGCGCTTCTTCCGTATGTGTTATATTATGCTGTGAAGCGCTTCTTCTGTATGTGTTATATTATGCTGGGAAGCGCTTCTTCCGTATGTGTTATATTATGCTGGGAAGCGCTTCTTCCGTATGTGTTATATTATGCTGGGAAGCGCTTCTTCCGTATGTGTTATATTATGCTGGGAAGCGCTTCTTCCGTATGTGTTATATTATGCTGGGAAGCGCTTCTTCCGTATGTGTTATATTATGCTGGGAAGCGCTTCTTCCGTATGTGTTATATTATGCTGGGAAGCGCTTCTTCCGTATGTGTTATATTATGCTGGGAGGCGCTTCTTCCCAGTATGTGTTATATTATGCTGGGAGGCGCTTCTTCCGTATGTGTTATATTATGCTGGGAAGCGCTTCTTCCCAGTATGTGTTATATTATGCTGGGAAGCGCTTCTTCCCAGTATGTGTTATATTATGCTGGGAAGCGCTTCTTCCGTATGTGTTATATTATGCTGGGAAGCGCTTCTTCCGTATGTGTTATATTATGCTGGGAGGCGCTTCTTCCGTATGTGTTATATTATGCTGGGAAGCGCTTCTTCCGTATGTGTTATATTATGCTGTGAAGCGCTTCTTCTGTATGTGTTATATTATGCTGGGAAGCGCTTCTTCCGTATGTGTTATATTATGCTGGGAAGCGCTTCTTCCGTATGTGTTATATTATGCTGGGAAGCGCTTCTTCCGTATGTGTTATATTATGCTGGGAAGCGCTTCTTCCGTATGTGTTATATTATGCTGGGAAGCGCTTCTTCCGTATGTGTTATATTATGCTGGGAAGCGCTTCTTCCGTATGTGTTATATTATGCTGGGAAGCGCTTCTTCCGTATGTGTTATATTATGCTGGGAAGCGCTTCTTCCCAGTATGTGTTATATTATGCTGGGAAGCGCTTCTTCCCAGTATGTGTTATATTATGCTGGGAGGCGCTTCTTCCGTATGTGTTATATTATGCTGGGAAGCGCTTCTTCCGTATGTGTTATATTATGCTGGGAAGCGCTTCTTCCGTATGTGTTATATTATGCTGGGAAGCGCTTCTTCCCAGTATGTGTTATATTATGCTGGGAAGCGCTTCTTCCCAGTATGTGTTATATTATGCTGGGAGGCGCTTCTTCCCAGTATGTGTTATATTATGCTGGGAAGCGCTTCTTCCCAGTATGTGTTATATTATGCTGTGAAGCGCTTCTTCCGTATGTGTTATATTATGCTGTGAAGCGCTTCTTCCGTATGTGTTATATTATGCTGGGAGGCGCTTCTTCCCAGTATGTGTTATATTATGCTGGGAAGCGCTTCTTCCCAGTATGTGTTATATTATGCTGGGAAGCGCTTCTTCCGTATGTGTTATATTATGCTGGGAAGCGCTTCTTCCGTATGTGTTATATTATGCTGGGAGGCGCTTCTTCCCAGTATGTGTTATATTATGCTGGGAAGCGCTTCTTCCGTATGTGTTATATTATGCTGGGAAGCGCTTCTTCCGTATGTGTTATATTATGCTGGGAGGCGCTTCTTCCCAGTATGTGTTATATTATGCTGTGAAGCGCTTCTTCCGTATGTGTTATATTATGCTGGGAGGCGCTTCTTCCCAGTATGTGTTATATTATGCTGTGAAGCGCTTCTTCCGTATGTGTTATATTATGCTGGGAAGCGCTTCTTCCGTATGTGTTATATTATGCTGGGAAGCGCTTCTTCCGTATGTGTTATATTATGCTGGGAAGCGCTTCTTCCGTATGTGTTATATTATGCTGGGAAGCGCTTCTTCCGTATGTGTTATATTATGCTGTGAAGCGCTTCTTCCCAGTATGTGTTATATTATGCTGGGAAGCGCTTCTTCCCAGTATGTGTTATATTATGCTGGGAAGCGCTTCTTCCCAGTATGTGTTATATTATGCTGGGAAGCGCTTCTTCCCAGTATGTGTTATATTATGCTGGGAAGCGCTTCTTCCGTATGTGTTATATTATGCTGGGAAGCGCTTCTTCCGTATGTGTTATATTATGCTGGGAAGCGCTTCTTCCCAGTATGTGTTATATTATGCTGTGAAGCGCTTCTTCCGTATGTGTTATATTATGCTGTGAAGCGCTTCTTCCCAGTATGTGTTATATTATGCTGGGAAGCGCTTCTTCCGTATGTGTTATATTATGCTGGGAAGCGCTTCTTCCGTATGTGTTATATTATGCTGGGAAGCGCTTCTTCTGTATGTGTTATATTATGCTGGGAAGCGCTTCTTCCCAGTATGTGTTATATTATGCTGTGAAGCGCTTCTTCCGTATGTGTTATATTATGCTGGGAAGCGCTTCTTCCGTATGTGTTATATTATGCTGGGAAGCGCTTCTTCCCAGTATGTGTTATATTATGCTGTGAAGCGCTTCTTCCCAGTATGTGTTATATTATGCTGGGAAGCGCTTCTTCCCAGTATGTGTTATATTATGCTGTGAAGCGCTTCTTCCCAGTATGTGTTATATTATGCTGGGAAGCGCTTCTTCTGTATGTGTTATATTATGCTGGGAGGCGCTTCTTCCGTATGTGTTATATTATGCTGGGAAGCGCTTCTTCCTGTATGTGTTATATTATGCTGGGAAGCGCTTCTTCCCAGTATGTGTTATATTATGCTGGGAAGCGCTTCTTCCGTATGTGTTATATTATGCTGGGAAGCGCTTCTTCCGTATGTGTTATATTATGCTGGGAAGCGCTTCTTCCCAGTATGTGTTATATTATGCTGGGAAGCGCTTCTTCCGTATGTGTTATATTATGCTGGGAAGCGCTTCTTCCGTATGTGTTATATTATGCTGGGAGGCGCTTCTTCCGTATGTGTTATATTATGCTGGGAGGCGCTTCTTCCCAGTATGTGTTATATTATGCTGGGAAGCGCTTCTTCCGTATGTGTTATATTATGCTGGGAAGCGCTTCTTCCGTATGTGTTATATTATGCTGGGAAGCGCTTCTTCCCAGTATGTGTTATATTATGCTGGGAAGCGCTTCTTCCCAGTATGTGTTATATTATGCTGGGAAGCGCTTCTTCCCAGTATGTGTTATATTATGCTGGGAAGCGCTTCTTCCGTATGTGTTATATTATGCTGTGAAGCGCTTCTTCCGTATGTGTTATATTATGCTGGGAAGCGCTTCTTCCCAGTATGTGTTATATTATGCTGTGAAGCGCTTCTTCCGTATGTGTTATATTATGCTGGGAGGCGCTTCTTCCGTATGTGTTATATTATGCTGTGAAGCGCTTCTTCCGTATGTGTTATATTATGCTGGGAAGCGCTTCTTCCCAGTATGTGTTATATTATGCTGGGAAGCGCTTCTTCCGTATGTGTTATATTATGCTGGGAAGCGCTTCTTCCCAGTATGTGTTATATTATGCTGGGAAGCGCTTCTTCCCAGTATGTGTTATATTATGCTGGGAAGCGCTTCTTCCGTATGTGTTATATTATGCTGGGAGGCGCTTCTTCCGTATGTGTTATATTATGCTGGGAAGCGCTTCTTCCGTATGTGTTATATTATGCTGGGAAGCGCTTCTTCCCAGTATGTGTTATATTATGCTGGGAGGCGCTTCTTCCCAGTATGTGTTATATTATGCTGGGAAGCGCTTCTTCCCAGTATGTGTTATATTATGCTGGGAAGCGCTTCTTCCCAGTATGTGTTATATTATGCTGGGAAGCGCTTCTTCCCAGTATGTGTTATATTATGCTGGGAAGCGCTTCTTCCCAGTATGTGTTATATTATGCTGTGAAGCGCTTCTTCCTGTATGTGTTATATTATGCTGGGAAGCGCTTCTTCCGTATGTGTTATATTATGCTGTGAAGCGCTTCTTCCGTATGTGTTATATTATGCTGGGAAGCGCTTCTTCCCAGTATGTGTTATATTATGCTGGGAAGCGCTTCTTCCGTATGTGTTATATTATGCTGTGAAGCGCTTCTTCCGTATGTGTTATATTATGCTGGGAAGCGCTTCTTCCGTATGTGTTATATTATGCTGGGAAGCGCTTCTTCCCAGTATGTGTTATATTATGCTGGGAAGCGCTTCTTCCCAGTATGTGTTATATTATGCTGTGAAGCGCTTCTTCCGTATGTGTTATATTATGCTGGGAAGCGCTTCTTCCCAGTATGTGTTATATTATGCTGGGAAGCGCTTCTTCCCAGTATGTGTTATATTATGCTGTGAAGCGCTTCTTCCGTATGTGTTATATTATGCTGGGAAGCGCTTCTTCCGTATGTGTTATATTATGCTGGGAAGCGCTTCTTCCGTATGTGTTATATTATGCTGGGAAGCGCTTCTTCCCAGTATGTGTTATATTATGCTGGGAAGCGCTTCTTCCGTATGTGTTATATTATGCTGGGAAGCGCTTCTTCCGTATGTGTTATATTATGCTGGGAAGCGCTTCTTCCCAGTATGTGTTATATTATGCTGGGAAGCGCTTCTTCCCAGTATGTGTTATATTATGCTGGGAAGCGCTTCTTCCGTATGTGTTATATTATGCTGGGAAGCGCTTCTTCCGTATGTGTTATATTATGCTGGGAAGCGCTTCTTCCCAGTATGTGTTATATTATGCTGGGAAGCGCTTCTTCCGTATGTGTTATATTATGCTGGGAAGCGCTTCTTCCCAGTATGTGTTATATTATGCTGGGAAGCGCTTCTTCCGTATGTGTTATATTATGCTGGGAAGCGCTTCTTCCGTATGTGTTATATTATGCTGGGAAGCGCTTCTTCCCAGTATGTGTTATATTATGCTGGGAAGCGCTTCTTCCGTATGTGTTATATTATGCTGGGAAGCGCTTCTTCCGTATGTGTTATATTATGCTGGGAAGCGCTTCTTCCGTATGTGTTATATTATGCTGGGAAGCGCTTCTTCCCAGTATGTGTTATATTATGCTGGGAAGCGCTTCTTCCGTATGTGTTATATTATGCTGGGAAGCGCTTCTTCCGTATGTGTTATATTATGCTGGGAAGCGCTTCTTCCGTATGTGTTATATTATGCTGGGAAGCGCTTCTTCCGTATGTGTTATATTATGCTGGGAAGCGCTTCTTCCAGTATGTGTTATATTATGCTGGGAAGCGCTTCTTCCGTATGTGTTATATTATGCTGGGAAGCGCTTCTTCCCAGTATGTGTTATATTATGCTGGGAAGCGCTTCTTCCAGTATGTGTTATATTATGCTGGGAAGCGCTTCTTCCGTATGTGTTATATTATGCTGGGAAGCGCTTCTTCCGTATGTGTTATATTATGCTGGGAAGCGCTTCTTCCGTATGTGTTATATTATGCTGGGAAGCGCTTCTTCCGTATGTGTTATATTATGCTGGGAAGCGCTTCTTCCGTATGTGTTATATTATGCTGGGAAGCGCTTCTTCCGTATGTGTTATATTATGCTGGGAAGCGCTTCTTCCGTATGTGTTATATTATGCTGGGAAGCGCTTCTTCCGTATGTGTTATATTATGCTGGGAAGCGCTTCTTCCAGTATGTGTTATATTATGCTGGGAAGCGCTTCTTCCAGTATGTGTTATATTATGCTGGGAAGCGCTTCTTCCAGTATGTGTTATATTATGCTGGGAAGCGCTTCTTCCGTATGTGTTATATTATGCTGGGAAGCGCTTCTTCCGTATGTGTTATATTATGCTGGGAAGCGCTTCTTCCGTATGTGTTATATTATGCTGGGAAGCGCTTCTTCCGTATGTGTTATATTATGCTGGGAAGCGCTTCTTCCGTATGTGTTATATTATGCTGGGAAGCGCTTCTTCCGTATGTGTTATATTATGCTGGGAAGCGCTTCTTCCCAGTATGTGTTATATTATGCTGGGAAGCGCTTCTTCCGTATGTGTTATATTATGCTGGAAGCGCTTCTTCCGTATGTGTTATATTATGCTGGGAAGCGCTTCTTCCGTATGTGTTATATTATGCTGGGAAGCGCTTCTTCCGTATGTGTTATATTATGCTGTGAAGCGCTTCTTCCGTATGTGTTATATTATGCTGGGAAGCGCTTCTTCCGTATGTGTTATATTATGCTGGGAAGCGCTTCTTCCGTATGTGTTATATTATGCTGGGAAGCGCTTCTTCCGTATGTGTTATATTATGCTGGGAAGCGCTTCTTCTGTATGTGTTATATTATGCTGGGAAGCGCTTCTTCCAGTATGTGTTATATTATGCTGGGAAGCGCTTCTTCAGTATGTGTTATATTATGCTGGGAAGCGCTTCTTCCGTATGTGTTATATTATGCTGGGAAGCGCTTCTTCCGTATGTGTTATATTATGCTGGGAAGCGCTTCTTCCGTATGTGTTATATTATGCTGTGAAGCGCTTCTTCCGTATGTGTTATATTATGCTGGAAGCGCTTCTTCCAGTATGTGTTATATTATGCTGGGAAGCGCTTCTTCCGTATGTGTTATATTATGCTGTGAAGCGCTTCTTCCGTATGTGTTATATTATGCTGGGAAGCGCTTCTTCCGTATGTGTTATATTATGCTGGGAAGCGCTTCTTCCGTATGTGTTATATTATGCTGGGAAGCGCTTCTTCCGTATGTGTTATATTATGCTGGGAAGCGCTTCTGGGAAGCGCTTCTTCCGTATGTGTTATATTATGCTGGGAAGCGCTTCTTCCGTATGTGTTATATTATGCTGGAAGCGCTTCTTCCCAGTATGTGTTATATTATGCTGGGAAGCGCTTCTTCCCAGTATGTGTTATATTATGCTGGGAAGCGCTTCTTCCGTATGTGTTATATTATGCTGGGAAGCGCTTCTTCCGTATGTGTTATATTATGCTGGGAAGGCGCTTCTTCCCAGTATGTGTTATATTATGCTGGGAAGCGCTTCTTCCGTAGGTGTTATATTATGCTGGGAAGCGCTTCTTCCGTATGTGTTATATTATGCTGGGAAGCGCTTCTTCCCAGTATGTGTTATATTATGCTGGGAAGCGCTTCTTCCGTATGTGTTATATTATGCTGGGAAGCGCTTCTTCCTGTATGTGTTATATTATGCTGGGAAGCGCTTCTTCCGTATGTGTTATATTATGCTGGGAAGCGCTTCTTCCGTATGTGTTATATTATGCTGGGAAGCGCTTCTTCCGTATGTGTTATATTATGCTGGGAAGCGCTTCTTCCGTATGTGTTATATTATGCTGGGAAGCGCTTCTTCTGTATGTGTTATATTATGCTGGGAAGCGCTTCTTCTGTATGTGTTATATTATGCTGGGAAGCGCTTCTTCCCAGTATGTGTTATATTATGCTGGGAAGCGCTTCTTCCCAGTATGTGTTATATTATGCTGGGAAGCGCTTCTTCCGTATGTGTTATATTATGCTGGGAAGCGCTTCTTCCAGTATGTGTTATATTATGCTGGGAAGCGCTTCTTCCCAGTATGTGTTATATTATGCTGGGAAGCGCTTCTTCCCAGTATGTGTTATATTATGCTGGGAAGCGCTTCTTCCAGTATGTGTTATATTATGCTGGGAAGGCGCTTCTTCCGTATGTGTTATATTATGCTGGGAGGCGCTTCTTCCGTATGTGTTATATTATGCTGGGAAGCGCTTCTTCCCAGTATGTGTTATATTATGCTGGGAAGCGCTTCTTCCAGTATGTGTTATATTATGCTGGGAAGCGCTTCTTCCCAGTATGTGTTATATTATGCTGGGAAGCGCTTCTTCCGTATGTGTTATATTATGCTGGGAAGCGCTTCTTCCGTATGTGTTATATTATGCTGGGAAGCGCTTCTTCCCAGTATGTGTTATATTATGCTGGGAAGCGCTTCTTCCGTATGTGTTATATTATGCTGGGAAGCGCTTCTTCCGTATGTGTTATATTATGCTGGGAAGCGCTTCTTCCGTATGTGTTATATTATGCTGGGAAGCGCTTCTTCCGTATGTGTTATATTATGCTGGGAAGCGCTTCTTCCCAGTATGTGTTATATTATGCTGGGAAGCGCTTCTTCCGTATGTGTTATATTATGCTGGGAAGCGCTTCTTCCGTATGTGTTATATTATGCTGGGAAGCGCTTCTTCCAGTATGTGTTATATTATGCTGGGAAGCGCTTCTTCCGTATGTGTTATATTATGCTGGGAAGCGCTTCTTCCGTATGTGTTATATTATGCTGGGAAGCGCTTCTTCCGTATGTGTTATATTATGCTGGGAAGCGCTTCTTCCGTATGTGTTATATTATGCTGGGAAGCGCTTCTTCCCAGTATGTGTTATATTATGCTGGGAAGCGCTTCTTCCGTATGTGTTATATTATGCTGGGAAGCGCTTCTTCCCAGTATGTGTTATATTATGCTGGGAAGCGCTTCTTCCGTATGTGTTATATTATGCTGGGAAGCGCTTCTTCCCAGTATGTGTTATATTATGCTGGGAAGCGCTTCTTCCGTATGTGTTATATTATGCTGGGAAGCGCTTCTTCCCAGTATGTGTTATATTATGCTGGGAAGCGCTTCTTCCAGTATGTGTTATATTATGCTGGGAAGCGCTTCTTCCCAGTATGTGTTATATTATGCTGGGAAGCGCTTCTTCCGTATGTGTTATATTATGCTGGGAAGCGCTTCTTCCCAGTATGTGTTATATTATGCTGGGAAGCGCTTCTTCCGTATGTGTTATATTATGCTGGGAAGCGCTTCTTCCCAGTATGTGTTATATTATGCTGGGAAGCGCTTCTTCCCAGTATGTGTTATATTATGCTGGGAAGCGCTTCTTCCGTATGTGTTATATTATGCTGGGAAGCGCTTCTTCCCAGTATGTGTTATATTATGCTGGGAAGCGCTTCTTCCCAGTATGTGTTATATTATGCTGGGAAGCGCTTCTTCCCAGTATGTGTTATATTATGCTGGGAAGCGCTTCTTCCCAGTATGTGTTATATTATGCTGGGAAGCGCTTCTTCCGTATGTGTTATATTATGCTGGGAAGCGCTTCTTCCCAGTATGTGTTATATTATGCTGGGAGGCGCTTCTTCCGTATGTGTTATATTATGCTGGGAAGCGCTTCTTCCGTATGTGTTATATTATGCTGGGAAGCGCTTCTTCCCAGTATGTGTTATATTATGCTGGGAAGCGCTTCTTCCGTATGTGTTATATTATGCTGGGAAGCGCTTCTTCCTGTATGTGTTATATTATGCTGGGAAGCGCTTCTTCCGTATGTGTTATATTATGCTGGGAAGCGCTTCTTCCGTATGTGTTATATTATGCTGGGAAGCGCTTCTTCAGTATGTGTTATATTATGCTGGGAAGGCGCTTCTTCCCAGTATGTGTTATATTATGCTGGGAAGCGCTTCTTCCGTATGTGTTATATTATGCTGGGAAGCGCTTCTTCCGTATGTGTTATATTATGCTGGGAAGCGCTTCTTCCCAGTATGTGTTATATTATGCTGGGAAGCGCTTCTTCCCAGTATGTGTTATATTATGCTGGGAAGCGCTTCTTCCAGTATGTGTTATATTATGCTGGGAAGCGCTTCTTCCCAGTATGTGTTATATTATGCTGGGAAGCGCTTCTTCCCAGTATGTGTTATATTATGCTGGGAAGGCGCTTCTTCCCAGTATGTGTTATATTATGCTGGGAAGCGCTTCTTCCCAGTATGTGTTATATTATGCTGGGAAGCGCTTCTTCCGTATGTGTTATATTATGCTGTGAAGCGCTTCTTCCGTATGTGTTATATTATGCTGTGAAGCGCTTCTTCCCGTATGTGTTATATTATGCTGGGAAGCGCTTCTTCCAGTATGTGTTATATTATGCTGGGAAGCGCTTCTTCCCAGTATGTGTTATATTATGCTGGGAAGCGCTTCTTCCAGTATGTGTTATATTATGCTGGGAAGCGCTTCTTCCGTATGTGTTATATTATGCTGGGAAGCGCTTCTTCCCAGTATGTGTTATATTATGCTGGGAAGCGCTTCTTCCGTATGTGTTATATTATGCTGGGAAGCGCTTCTTCCCAGTATGTGTTATATTATGCTGGGAAGCGCTTCTTCCAGTATGTGTTATATTATGCTGGGAAGCGCTTCTTCCGTATGTGTTATATTATGCTGGGAAGCGCTTCTTCCCAGTATGTGTTATATTATGCTGGGAAGCGCTTCTTCCCAGTATGTGTTATATTATGCTGGGAAGCGCTTCTTCCGTATGTGTTATATTATGCTGGGAAGCGCTTCTTCCGTATGTGTTATATTATGCTGTGAAGGCGCTTCTTCCGTATGTGTTATATTATGCTGGGAAGCGCTTCTTCCGTATGTGTTATATTATGCTGGGAAGCGCTTCTTCCTGTATGTGTTATATTATGCTGGGAAGCGCTTCTTCCCAGTATGTGTTATATTATGCTGGGAAGCGCTTCTTCCGTATGTGTTATATTATGCTGGGAAGCGCTTCTTCCGTATGTGTTATATTATGCTGGGAAGCGCTTCTTCCAGTATGTGTTATATTATGCTGGGAAGCGCTTCTTCCGTATGTGTTATATTATGCTGGGAAGCGCTTCTTCCGTATGTGTTATATTATGCTGGGAAGCGCTTCTTCCTGTATGTGTTATATTATGCTGGGAAGCGCTTCTTCCCAGTATGTGTTATATTATGCTGGGAAGCGCTTCTTCCCAGTATGTGTTATATTATGCTGGGAAGCGCTTCTTCCCAGTATGTGTTATATTATGCTGGGAGGCGCTTCTTCCCAGTATGTGTTATATTATGCTGGGAGCGCTTCTTCCCAGTATGTGTTATATTATGCTGGGAAGCGCTTCTTCCGTATGTGTTATATTATGCTGGGAAGCGCTTCTTCCCAGTATGTGTTATATTATGCTGGGAAGCGCTTCTTCCGTATGTGTTATATTATGCTGGGAAGCGCTTCTTCCAGTATGTGTTATATTATGCTGGGAAGCGCTTCTTCCGTATGTGTTATATTATGCTGGGAAGCGCTTCTTCCTGTATGTGTTATATTATGCTGGGAAGCGCTTCTTCCGTATGTGTTATATTATGCTGGGAAGCGCTTCTTCCCAGTATGTGTTATATTATGCTGGGAAGCGCTTCTTCCGTATGTGTTATTTGCTGGGAGCGCTTCTTCCGTTGTTATATTATGCTGGGAAGCGCTTCTTCCGTATGTGTTATATTATGCTGGGAAGCGCTTCTTCCGTATGTGTTATATTATGCTGGGAAGCGCTTCTTCCAGTATGTGTTATATTATGCTGGGAAGCGCTTCTTCCGTATGTGTTATATTATGCTGGGAAGCGCTTCTTCCGTATGTGTTATATTATGCTGGGAAGCGCTTCTTCCAGTATGTGTTATATTATGCTGGGAAGCGCTTCTTCCGTATGTGTTATATTATGCTGGGAAGCGCTTCTTCTGTATGTGTTATATTATGCTGGGAAGCGCTTCTTCCGTATGTGTTATATTATGCTGGGAAGCGCTTCTTCCCAGTATGTGTTATATTATGCTGGGAAGCGCTTCTTCCGTATGTGTTATATTATGCTGGGAAGCGCTTCTTCCCAGTATGTGTTATATTATGCTGGGAAGCGCTTCTTCCGTATGTGTTATATTATGCTGGGAAGCGCTTCTTCCCAGTATGTGTTATATTATGCTGGGAAGCGCTTCTTCCGTATGTGTTATATTATGCTGGGAAGCGCTTCTTCCCAGTATGTGTTATATTATGCTGGGAAGCGCTTCTTCCTGTATGTGTTATATTATGCTGGGAAGCGCTTCTTCCGTATGTGTTATATTATGCTGGGAAGCGCTTCTTCCAGTATGTGTTATATTATGCTGGGAAGCGCTTCTTCTGTATGTGTTATATTATGCTGGGAAGCGCTTCTTCCGTATGTGTTATATTATGCTGGGAAGCGCTTCTTCCCAGTATGTGTTATATTATGCTGGGAAGCGCTTCTTCCTGTATGTGTTATATTATGCTGGGAAGCGCTTCTTCCCAGTATGTGTTATATTATGCTGGGAAGCGCTTCTTCCGTATGTGTTATATTATGCTGGGAAGCGCTTCTTCCCGTATGTGTTATATTATGCTGGGAAGCGCTTCTTCCCAGTATGTGTTATATTATGCTGGGAAGCGCTTCTTCCGTATGTGTTATATTATGCTGGGAAGCGCTTCTTCCAGTATGTGTTATATTATGCTGGGAAGGCGCTTCTTCCGTATGTGTTATATTATGCTGGGAAGCGCTTCTTCCGTATGTGTTATATTATGCTGGGAAGCGCTTCTTCCCAGTATGTGTTATATTATGCTGGGAAGCGCTTCTTCCCAGTATGTGTTATATTATGCTGGGAAGCGCTTCTTCCGTATGTGTTATATTATGCTGGGAAGCGCTTCTTCTGTATGTGTTATATTATGCTGGGAAGCGCTTCTTCCGTATGTGTTATATTATGCTGGGAAGCGCTTCTTCCGTATGTGTTATATTATGCTGGGAAGCGCTTCTTCCGTATGTGTTATATTATGCTGGGAAGCGCTTCTTCCTGTATGTGTTATATTATGCTGGGAAGCGCTTCTTCCGTATGTGTTATATTATGCTGGGAAGCGCTTCTTCCGTATGTGTTATATTATGCTGGGAAGCGCTTCTTCCAGTATGTGTTATATTATGCTGGGAAGCGCTTCTTCCGTATGTGTTATATTATGCTGGGAAGCGCTTCTTCCAGTATGTGTTATATTATGCTGGGAAGCGCTTCTTCCAGTATGTGTTATATTATGCTGGGGAAGCGCTTCTTCCCAGTATGTGTTATATTATGCTGGGAAGCGCTTCTTCCGTATGTGTTATATTATGCTGGGAAGCGCTTCTTCCCAGTATGTGTTATATTATGCTGGGAAGCGCTTCTTCCGTATGTGTTATATTATGCT
The DNA here is from genome assembly GCF_040206685.1 of Ascaphus truei. Classification (NCBI taxonomy): domain Eukaryota; kingdom Metazoa; phylum Chordata; class Amphibia; order Anura; family Ascaphidae; genus Ascaphus; species Ascaphus truei. Next base: position 108,932 of record NW_027454021.1, read on the forward strand.
GGGAAGCGCTTCTTCCGTATGTGTTATATTATGCTGGGAAGCGCTTCTTCCCAGTATGTGTTATATTATGCTGTGAAGCGCTTCTTCCGTATGTGTTATATTATGCTGGGAAGCGCTTCTTCCGTATGTGTTATATTATGCTGGGAAGGCGCTTCTTCCCAGTATGTGTTATATTATGCTGGGAAGCGCTTCCCAGTATGTGTTATATTATGCTGGGAAGCGCTTCTTCCAGTATGTGTTATATTATGCTGGGAAGCGCTTCTTCCAGTATGTGTTATATTATGCTGGGAAGCGCTTCTTCCAGTATGTGTTATATTATGCTGGGAAGCGCTTCTTCCAGTATGTGTTATATTATGCTGGGAAGCGCTTCTTCCAGTATGTGTTATATTATGCTGGGAAGCGCTTCTTCCCAGTATGTGTTATATTATGCTGGGAAGCGCTTCTTCCGTATGTGTTATATTATGCTGGGAAGCGCTTCTTCCAGTATGTGTTATATTATGCTGGGAAGCGCTTCTTCCAGTATGTGTTATATTATGCTGGGAAGCGCTTCTTCCGTATGTGTTATATTATGCTGGGAAGCGCTTCTTCCAGTATGTGTTATATTATGCTGGGAAGCGCTTCTTCCAGTATGTGTTATATTATGCTGGGAAGCGCTTCTTCCGTATGTGTTATATTATGCTGGGAAGCGCTTCTTCCGTATGTGTTATATTATGCTGGGAAGCGCTTCTTCCGTATGTGTTATATTATGCTGGGAAGCGCTTCTTCCCAGTATGTGTTATATTATGCTGGGAAGCGCTTCTTCCGTATGTGTTATATTATGCTGGGAAGCGCTTCTTCCAGTATGTGTTATATTATGCTGGGAAGCGCTTCTTCCGTATGTGTTATATTATGCTGGGAAGCGCTTCTTCCGTATGTGTTATATTATGCTGGGAAGCGCTTCTTCCCAGTATGTGTTATATTATGCTGGGAAGCGCTTCTTCCGTATGTGTTATATTATGCTGGGAAGCGCTTCTTCCGTATGTGTTATATTATGCTGGGAAGCGCTTCTTCCGTATG
>NW_027454022.1:0-47500 GCF_040206685.1 Ascaphus truei
GGGGGTTGGAGGGGGGGTGGAGGGGAGGTGAAGGGGAGGTGAAGGGGGGGGTGGAGGCGAGGTGAAGGGGGGGGTGGAGGGGGGGGGTGGAGGGGAGGTGAAGGGGGGGGGTGGAGGGGAGGTGGAGGGGAGGTGAAGGGGGGGGTGGAGGGGAGGGGAGGTGGAGGGGTGGAGGGTAGGTGAAGGGGAGGGGGTGGAGGGGAGGTGAAGGGGAGGGGAGGTGAAGTGGGGGGTGGAAGGGAGGTGAAGGGGGGTGGAGGGGAGGTGAGGGGAGGTGAAGGGGGGGTTGAGGGAGGTGAGAGGAGGTGAAGGGGGGGTTGAAGGGAGGTGAAGGGGGGGGGGGTTGAGGGGAGGTGAAGGGGAGGGTTGAGGGGAGGTGAAGGGGGGGTGGAGGGGAGGTGAAGGGGGGTGGGTGGAGGGGAGGTTAAGGGGGGGTGGAGGGGAGGTTAAGGGGGGGGTGGAGGGGAGGTTAAGGGGGGGGTGGAGGGGAGGTGAAGTGGAGGGGGGGTGGAGGGGGGTGAAGTGGAGGGAGGGGAGGTGGAAGGAGGTGGAAGGGGGGTGGAAGGGAGGGGGAGGTGGAAGGGAGGGGGAGGTGGAAGGGAGGGGGAGGTGGAAGGGAGGGGGAGGGGAGGTGGAAGGGAGGGGGAGGGGAGGTGGAAGGGAGGGGGAAGGGAGGTGGAAGGGAGGGGGAGGGGAGGTGGGAGGGAGGGGGAGGGGAGGTGGGAGGGGGAGGGGGAGGGGGGTGGGAGGGGAGGTGGGAGGGAGGGGGAGGGGAGGTGGAGGGGGAGGGGAGGTGGAGGGGAGGGGAAGTGGAGTGAGGGGTGGGTGAGGGGAGGTGAAGGCCGTTCCCTCACCCGTCCGGCAGCTCCCACGTGGATCTGAGGCGGGAGGCAGCGTGTTGTGGCCGCTCTCCCGCTGTGTCCCTGGCGCGCGCTCGCTCACTCCGCTCCCCCGCTGACTGTAGCGGCGCCAGGGGGGGGGGGGGTGGAGGGGAAGTGAGTGAGGGACGGTGAAGGGGGGTGAAGGCCGCTCACTCACCCGTCTGGCAGCTCCCTCACCCGTCCGGCAGCTCACTCACCCGTCCGGCAGCTCCCTCACCCGTCTGGCAGCTCCCTCACCCGTCCGGCAGCTCCTTCACCCGTCCGGCAGCTCCCTCACCCGTCCGGCAGCTCCCTCACCCGTCCGGCCGCTCCCTCACTTGTCCGGCAGCTCCCTCACCCGTCCGGCAGCTCCCACGTGGAGGGGGGGGGGGGTGAAAGCGCGGGAAACAGGGAGAGGCGGAGGAAGAGGCGGAGCCTCCGGGACTGGTGGGGAAGAGAGCGGGAGATGTGCTGCTAACACTGTGAGGCCCGCTAATGTATGTAACACCGTGTGTGTGTGGGGGTTGTGTGTGTTTAGTGATGTGTGTGTGTATAGTGATGTGTGTGTGTGTGTGTGTGTACAGTATAGTGATGTGTGTGTGTGTGTATAGTGATGTGTGTGTGTGTGTGTATATAGTGATGTGTGTGTGTGTGTGTATAGTGATGTGTGTGTGTGTGTATAGTGATGTGTGTGTGTGTGTGTGTGTGTGTGTGTATAGTGATGTGTGTGTGTGTGTGTATAGTGATGTGTGTGTGTGTGTGTGTGTGTGTGTGTGTGTGTGTGTGTGTGTGTGTGTGTGTGTGTGTGTGTGTGTGTGTGTGTGTGTGTGTGTGTGTGTGTGTGTGTGTGTGTGTGTATAGTGATGTGTGTGTGTGTGTGTGTATAGTGATGTGTGTGTATAGTGATGTGTGTGTGTGTGTGTATAGTGATGTGTGTGTGTGTATAGTGGTGTGTGTGTGTGTGTGTGTGTGTATAGTGATGTGTGTGTATAGTGATGTGTGTGTGTGTGTGTGTGTGTGTATAGTGATGTGTGTGTGTGTGTATAGTGGTGTGTGTGTGTGTGTGTGTGTCCCCTTCACTCCGCCTCAGGCCAATGAGAGGTGTGCGGGGGCGGGCGGGCGGCCCAAGGGAGCAATCTCATTGGCCTGGCCCAAGGTCCAATGAGATTGCCGCTAGGGACACGGGGAGGGGCACAGGGAGACACATACAGACCCGGACACATAGGACACTTTCACAAATATATAGTAGATGCACACTGAACAATGTAACAAACCCAGCATAGTCTACAGCCAATACTGCCCACTTACTAAATGGGATTTACAGTGTTATAAGGCCATGAAATCAGTAGTCACATGGGACAGGGCTACACTCTCCCTTTGGTTTTGAAATGCCCTTCTGACCCCACAGGAGGACATAACATCCATCCTAAAGTTATACATTTAACATGAAAATGCAATAAACAATTTTAACATGTCACAAAGTACTATACAATAGGACCGTCAATAATAATGAGCAGGGTCAGGTGTGCGCACTATGTTCCCTTCACTGACATATACCATCACAGAATAATAACGCTTGCGGCCATCCTCAGTAACATACTCTACCCTATCAATGTGTATGTTTCGGCCATGTTTTGCAGTCAGAAAATTTCATGAAAAGTTAACAAAAACATGAAATCAAGGAAAACATTTTGCTAAGGAAATGTTAAGACATTTATACCTCTTTAATCAATTTAGAGATTGTGTAAGAAAAATGATACAATGGCCAACTGAAACAATTTTAGGTAATATCCCATATCTGAATCCTGTCTCCTTCAACTCTTAATTAAATTAAGCTTTCACACCTAGACAGGGAACACCCTGGGTAGAAAACCATCTGTTTCAATGTGCCTCAGATGTGCTAATTAAGCAGACAGAACCAAGCTGTCAGGTGACTTTTTAGGCCCATATAAACCCAGTCAGAACAGCTTTAGTCTGCCTGCAGCATATGTCCAAGTGGCACATTGTAAATGGCAGGACAACTGAAGTTTAAAAGGAAGTGAAGAAGTGGACAACACCTAATGGCCCTGATTCCTGCATTTGAACAATGCTGGAAAGGAGGATATTATCTATGCCAGACTGCGCTTCCCAGAACTTAACTATTGCTGTGATGCTGCCTTTACCATTTATTTTTGCTGTGGCCTCACTTCTTCTCAAATTATACATTTCCTTCAACCAGGCTCATTATGTCTCTAACTATATTCATATATCTCCATCTCTCCTTTCTTCACCACTTCTGTGTTCACATGAACTCCTTTCTTACCTGCACCCTCTGACACTGCATAGCTATATTGCCTGCACTAAATCACACCACTACAAATCATCCTCACACATTCTCTTTCTATCCATGCTTCTTCTCCTTGCTTCTGGGGATATCTCTCCCAAGCCTGGTCCCTGCCTTATTCCTACATGCTCTCATCCTCGCCTGCCAAATACAACCTCTACTCCCGGTGTCAACCCCTCCAACCTCATACCCATCCCCTGCCACCCTCCCTCTTCTCTCCCTTTCTCCTGTGCTCTTTAGAATTCATGCTCCCTTTCTAACAAGTTCCTCTCTGTGCATGACTTCTTTCTCTCTCACTCTCTGCTTCTATTTGCTATAACTGAGACCTGGCTCACTCAGTCTGACTCTGCTCTGGAAGCTGCCCTCTCTTATGGTGGCCTTTCTTTCTCCCACACTCTGTGCCCTGATGGCAGGGGTGGAGGTGTGGGGCTCCTGCATCCTCTCTCTGCTGTTACCGAACTCTTCCTATTCCTCCCTCTCTTGCTTTTCCCTCCTTTGAGGCTTACACTGCCCAGATCTTCTCTCCTCTTCCTGTACATGTGGCGGTAATCTATCGCCCACCTATCTCTTCTCAGCCCCCTTCTGCCTTTCTCTCTCATTTTGAATCCTGGGTCTCTTTCTTTCTCTCCTCAGATTCCCCTGTTCTCCTCCTTGGGAACTTCAACTGCCACATTGATGACCCCTCTCTCCCTTGAGCTTCCCGCTTTCTCGCTCTAACATCTTCTTTTGGCCTTCAACACTGGACTGCAGCCAGCACCCACAAGGATGGCCACTACCTCGACCTGGTTTTCACTAATAACTTCTCTACCTTTAATTTCTCAATTTCCCCCTATCCTCTCTCTGACCATCACCTCATCTCATTCTTTCTATCTCGCTTCTCCCCTTCTCCAACTCCATCTACCCCCCGGTTCTGCAGAAACCTGCGCTCTATTCACCTACCTGACTTTGAGTCCACTTTACTCTCCTCCCTCTCCTCTCTCAGCTCTGCTACAGACCCTGACAACCTGATCAGGAACTACAACTCTGCCTTATCCTCCTCTCTTGATCTACTTGCCCCACTTTCTCTTTGCCGTCCTCACCCTTCTAACCCCAGACCCTGGCTAAATTGCCACACGCGCATGCTACGTTCCTCCACTCGTTCCTCTGAACGCCTCTGGAGGAATTCTCATACTCTCGCAGACTTCCTTCACTACAAATGTATGCTATCCTGTCTCAACTCTGCCCTCTCGCAAGCTAAACAAGCCTACTTTTCTTCACTAATCAACACGCACAAATCTAACCCACGCCGACTCTTCAATGTCTTTGACGCTCTACTCAAACCACCCTCAGCTGCCTCTTCTTCCTCCATATCCGCTCAGGACTTTGCTGACAATTTTAAGGAAAAGGTGGAATCCATACGTCAGAACATCCCGTCTGTTTCTTCCTCCCATCCTACACCTCTTCCTAACTCTCCTCCTGCATTCCTTGACTCTTTTTCCACTGTCTAAGAGGAGGATGTGTCACTGTTGATCTCCTTTTCTCCCTCCACCACTTGCTCTCTTGACCCCATTCCCTCCCATCTCCTAAAACCTCTTGGTCCTACTATAATCCCTACGCTCACACACATTTTTAACTCCTCCCTCTATTCTGGTACAGTACCTTTCCCTACTCCTTCAAACATGCAACAGTTATACCATTGCTCAAAAACAGCAAGCTTGACCCTACCTTTCCTTCTAACTATCAACCTGTCTCCCTCCTGCATTTTGCCTCTAAACTCCTTGAACGTCTTGTATTCTCTTGCTTGCTTCGTTTTCTCAACACCTATTCTCTCCTAGACCCTCTACAATCTGGCTTCCGCACTGCTCACTCCACGGAAACAGCCCTCACTAAAATAACTGATGACCTCCATGCTGCCAAAGACAGAGGTCATTACACTCTGCTCATATTATTCGACCTCTCCGCAGCATTTGACACCGTGGACCACCCTCTTGTCCTTCACATTCTCCATACTCTAGGTATTCGGATCAAAGCTCTATCCTGGATCTCCTCTTACCTCTCCCATCGTACTTTCAGTGTCTCTTCTGTAAACACCACCTCCTCCTCTATTGATCTCTCTGTGGGGGTACCCCAGAGCTCTGTCCTGGGACCTCTTCTCTTTTCTCTGTACACACTCTCTCTAGGTGACCTAATAACATCTCTTGGGTTTAAATATCACCTCTATGCTGACGACACACAAATTTACTTTTCAACACCCGACCTTACACCTGCTGTACAAACCAAAGTTTCTGAATGTCTCTCTGCTATATCATCCTGGATGGCCCTCCCCCGCCTTAAACTCCACATTGCAAAAATAGAACTCCTCATAATTCCTCCCAAATCTGGCCCTACTACCTCCTTCCACATTATGGTTGGAAGTACGATCATTCACCCAGTAGCCCAAGCACGCTGCTTAGGGGTCACACTCGACTCCTCTCTCACATTCTCCTCTCACATTCAAAACGTTTCTAAAACCTGTCGCTTTTTCCTCCACAATATCACAAAGATACGCTCATTTCTTAGTTGCTCGATTGCTAAAACTCTGACTCAGGCCCTCATTCTCTCCCGTCTTGATTACTGTAACCTCCAGCTGTCCGGCCTTCCTGCCTCTCACCTGTCTCTCCTACAATCTATCCTAAACGCTGCTGCCAGAATCGCTCTGCTCTTTCCTAGATCTGTCTCCGCGTCTCCCCTCCTGAAATCCTTCTCCTGGCTTCCGATCAAATCCCGTATCTCACACTCAATTCTCCTCCTCACTTTTAAAGCTTTACACTCTTCTGCCCCGCCTTACATCTCAGCCCTAATTTCTCGTTATGCACCAACCCGACTCTTGCGTTCTTCTCAAGGATGTCTTCTTTCTACCCCCTTTGTATCTAAAGCCTTATCCCGCCTTAAACCTTTTTTACTGAATGCTCCGCACCTCTGGAATGCCCTTCCCCTCAATACCCGACTAGCACCTTCTTTATCCACCTTTAAGACCCACCTTAAGACACACTTGCTTAAACAGGCATATGAATAGCACTGTGGATAATACTGGACACATGATTCATAAAGCTTAGCCCCCTGCAGACGCACTTACCAGAACTCCCTCCTACTGTTTCTGTACGTTCTCCCTACCTACCAATTAGACTGTAAGCTCCTCGGAGCAGGGACTCCTCTTCCTTAATGTTACTTTTATGTCTGAAGCACTTATTCCCATGATCTGTTATTTATTTTATTATCACGTGTATTACTACTGTGAAGTTCTATATAAATAAAAACATACAATACAATACACTAATGTGCATAAAAATGGCCTCTTTTTGTAATGCTTATGTGCTCAAGTTCCAGTACATTTATATTCCTAATTTGCTCCCCGTTACATGGTTATCCATGAAATATTATTGTCTTCTCAGTTGCTCTAGAACATGGGTGTTTGATTTTTGTATAAACCACATAGATCCTCTGTTTACAATCATTAATAATGAAGAAAGAGAAAAATACTGGTGCACAGCCAATGGAGTGGGTCACCAAAGCAATGAATAAAACATATTTTTTTATTAATCCATTTTTAAAATATCGGAGGTAAACACCCTCCTACGCGTTTCGTGTATAAAAAATACACTTTATCAAGTAGGAGGGTGTTTACCTCCGTTTTTTTAATATTGATTAATAAAGAAATATTTGTTATTCATTGCTTTGGTGACCCACTCCATTGGCTGTGCCCCAGTATTTTTTCTCTTTCTTCAATACCAGCAATTCTACTTGGCTGCACGCAAACCCAGACACAAGGATTGGGGCATATATGTGAGTACAATTGACTTTTTATTTCTACATTGTTGTATGCTGTAAGTCCAGGGACCACCCCAATGAGGATTTGACAGGGGTCACTACCACTAGTCTCTACCTTCAGGGATCATTTGGCCCTTCTGGGGACTTCTCGTCACCATATACCTCACTATCCCCATTTCCAACATCTTCTTGAATTACATCATAATATGAATGGCATGGATCCAGCGCTGGAGCGCATTAATCACTAACTGCTTCTTTGGACTACAATCATTAATAAAAATGAAAATAAATAATAATAAGAAGAAAAAGAATCATATTGTTCAATGCGGATTGCAGCATTTTTGAATTACAATTTCAATCCTTAATCAATACGCTCTGTAGCAGCTGATTGCACTGAAATCGGTCAAAAACTAATTCAAGTAAATCGTATCAGAAACAGTCACTGGAGCTTATTGAAAAGGGCCTTAGTCTCATTCTCATCTGATGACTGAAGCATTGCTCTGACCCACCCAGCTAACTGTAAATCATTAACCCTATTACTTACATCTTTTAATGGGGAAATCCCTCCTAGGATCAGACTGAACTAATTCAAGTGACATTTTTAAGGAGTAGCATCTAGTCAATTGATACCTTTTTTTAAATCTAATATGATACCTATAAGTACTTTTGAATTATTTTTTAAAGTTAGATTTGGGATTTTAAGTTATGTGGTGGATAAAGGGAAGGCTTAAAGGGCTAGTGCATAGTAGGACCTCTTACTTTACCTGTCTTCCATTATTGACGGTTAATAGGGGTCGTTTCTTTGTCACAGCTGTCAGAGGGGTATATAATTTTATATTAAAATATAAGAATGTAATAAAGCTATGGCCTTGTTCTTCCAACATGAAGTGCCTTGTGTCTTTTTGGTGCGGAGTGGGTGGGGTGGATGAGAGCACACATGTGATTCAATGAAGAAGAATCTATACTCCACAATATACCTGTTGCTTGGTATGTAAAAGTTTGTCTTTGTCATTCAAATGCTTTACTTTATAAACCCGCAGTGATCATTACATTATTCATCTGCCTTCAGCGAAGAAACTAAAAGTATCAGTCATTTAACTTTACATAGCTTGTACAGGGTACATTTGAAAGCATGTTCCAGATACAGTTTAAAGGTGTAATCCCACATAGTCAACCAAAAAACCTACTTTTAACAGTCTAAACAGTTTCCCTAAAGAAACATAACAACGCTAATAGCAAAGGTTTGGCTGATTTCATATTTTTGGAAACTAGTTACAATTACAAGTTGAATTTCCTCAGGGTTTCTGAATGGGGAAGTGTTTGTTAATTAAGTATTTTCTTTACATTTTCCCATCTATGATTCCTACACCTCGCCCCCCCCCCCACACACTCCCATGATCCCCTGCATTCCCTTCATCATCCCATGCACACACACCCATCATCCCCTGGATACACACCCAAGATTCCCAACACCTTCTAAAATACTCCCATCATCCATCACCCTCTACATATCCCTCTTTGATCACGTGCACATTCCCCTACCATCCCCTATACAACCCTCTATCACCCCCCATTCACAACCTACCCTCCCTGCCAAATATCTCCTGCAGGAAGGGGTTTGACTTCCTCTAGCTACTACCTTTTGTGTAATGTCACTGTGTTCAGCAAGTGCTTGTACAGCCAGAGGCTAAGTGACAATAGACACATTTGCCTTTCTCAAGTAGCAGTATAAATTACAAGGAAAATGAATCTTAATACACTCCAACCTTCCACTGTGATAATTAACATCACTAATCAAAGAAAGCTGACTCACAATAGGAAAATAAAAATACAGCTCCACTAGATAAGAAGTTTTTTTTTTTCATTTTGAGGCTATATATTTAGAAAACTGTTCTGGCTTTAACAATAGGGCAGAACATGTGTGTTTAGAATTATAACGTAAATATATTATCCATCAGATTCCAAATAGAAGATATGACAAGTGAATGTGGATACAATTTTCATTTTTTTATTAGCATCTATGTACTGTAAGAAGTCAATGTATAAAATCTATAAAAGATAGAAATTCTATTGTAATAAAAAAGTATCGAGAAGAATAAACATGATGTATTTTAAAAAGTTGGACTTCATAAAAATATAATATATACTTTATTATATTATATATTGAAAGTGTGCCCTCAACATTGCAAGGCCTTTCTTATGTATGTCCAATTTTGGTGCTAGTACTGTGTCACGAAATAAGTTATCTTCATGTTAAGAAACTGTGGTGAATCTGGCTTCATTAAATTAATTATTTAAAGTAAAACCAAGGATCGTCAATGTGCTTCTCTCTACGATTCGTTCAGAGTTTAGTAAACGTTGAGGTGTTTGGTGCTAACAGCATAACATGTAACCTCCTGCTGACTTTGCCATTACAAATACTTTGTTATGGATGGGTAATAATGTTATGTGCTCTGACAAGTGAAAATGTATATATTGTAAACAGTAATGAAGTGTTTCTGAAATGCCTGTCATATTAAAAAAAGGATAAAAATGACATACTGTATGTAATGTGTAACTATGTTACCGGTGGTGAATAAAATATGAACATCTGGTACTTAGGTAATGTTTCCTACATTTCCACTTTTAGCTTGGTTGTTTTTTCCTTCTCAGGTAGAAAATGCATTTTTTTAATAAGAGGGATCTTTTTGCATTGTCTGTTTTAATTATACTGATCCCCCCAAAATTATAGACCTACATAGTTTATAATACATTTTTAAATACTAATATGATAGTTGCTTATGTATCACAAAATTGTACACAGAGCTTTTTAAACCGTGCAGGTCTATTCTGGTTCTGTATGTAGCCCTGTGTAATTTTGGGGTTACATGCCTCTCTCCTCCTGTGCAGTAAATCCTGTTAAGAGGGCAGGTTTGCCAGGAGTAATCATGAGGTTTTGCCCTCATCCCCTGTGAGGTGTAATGTGTATCAAAAGAAGTGACAGCATGCTCTGTGTCCACTGACAGTGACACAGGGGTGGTGCCCACTGGAGCTATATATTACGCATCACTTTCTAAAGTTAGTCTGACTGTGTGTCTGTTCACTGTGTGAGTTGTAGTGGGACCATCTGACCCAACACAGTGCCAGGGTTCTGGCAAGGATTGTGGCCCTCCCTTAGGGGAGAGGTGGGCAGACTATTCCCCTTACTCTATTAGAGAGTAAGGGAAGAGCAAGGATAGCTTCTAGGGCACTGACTAGGAGTGGTGTCCAGGGACTTCCTTGAGGTGGGCAACCTTGAACATGTACGGCTAGAGACCGGCCGCTATGAGGGGCAGTCTGCCTATGAAGATGTTAATAAAGATTGCCTTGATTTAAAGAACCTTCTTGCCTGAGACTGGAGTCAATCAGGAGAAGCGGCACCCAGGGGTTCTCTTCCAGAGACTCATCCCTGCTGTCGTGGGGACCTGCAAGAGATGGAGGCACTGTACCAAATGTGAGTAGATCTCAGCACTACCTCACGAGCCAGTCCTGGTGAATTCCCCAATACCATCAAGTGGGAGACTCAGGAGTCCTGTCAGCCAGCAGGTGCACCACATGACATGACGTAATATGGGACAGTATCCTCACATAGGGGCAAATATGAGATTGGGTGGGGGTACAACCGTTACATGTACAATATTTGAATGCACACTATTATTTTCTTTTTGAGTGCACTATTATAATGCACAATAATATGTTCTTCCTGTGTGCACTATTAAAGGTACACAATATATTGGTAACTTTTAGGACACTATCTAAATATAATACAGAGTATAGACAATTTAAGTCGGAAACAGTGATCTTCACTGCTAAAATCAGTTACCCTGGATCTAAGACAACTTGAATTAATTTTTTTTAATAAGAAGTGAAAAACAGAAGGAAGAGGAGGGGGAGTTTGATACAAGACAGAAATAACCACAGTACATATATTGTTTATTTTAAAGTATCAGTGTCTCTTTGGACAAAAAACATTACAACAGCGGTGACACTGAACCAGATGACATCACATGCCTTTCCTGATCTCCACTACATCGCAGATCCACTCAGCTCTCCAGGACCAACAGGTATGCCTCAGCACCACACAGAGATAGTAACTAGCAGTGTATCTCCCAAAGGAGGGGGGGGTACCTGCGTAACATGTGGAGATGCTGCTGAGATCAGGACAGGCTTTCAAGACTGCAGCCATTTAAAAGGGACTTTAAAAACCAGCAGCGTATGCAGCAGGGACATTGGTGCACAAAGGGGCCAGGGCCTCTGATGGGATGTTTCTAGGGGTCCTTGGGCACCCATACACAGATGGCAGCTACAGACAGGGGCCAGGGGTAATCCTTACCACGCACTGTGGAGAGCCCCAGGGCACCGAGCACATAGACTGTGTGGGGAAAAGGGGGAGTCCTACCTGGGCCACGTGTGGAGAGACAGAGGAATCCCTAAACCCTTACCTTTCCAACTGTGGTGGGGCATACCCTGATGGCAAGAAACCAGGGAGCGTGGCTACCCTTCACTGCAACCTTAAGTAATGTCCTATATTGGGGGCTCCCAGTGGGAAATGTATCCTGGGAGAGTGGTTACCCCAATTGACAACTGCTATTAAGGGAACCAAGTGCTGCAGGGAATGTTGAGTTTGGGCTTCTAGCAGCATATTGACCTTCTGAGGGGGTAAAAAGAGTGGTACTACAAATAGCACCTTGTACTGTGTGTACTCTGCTGTGGGGGAGTCGTTCTGAGCTGAGACCCCCCGTGTAGCGTGACCCCCCCTCTGTATTAAAGATGTTCAATATTGGGGGCTCCTAGTAAAAAAATAATCCTGGGAGAGTGGTTACCCCAATTGTAAATCTGCTGTAAGGGACAAGCTGTGTAGTGTATGCAGAGATTGGGCACCTGGCAGACTCTGGACCTTTCAAAAAGGGTCCTAAAGGAGATCTAAAATGGCTGCCATAGCGTGGTGGCCTGTTCTGTGCTACAAAATGGCGCTCCCGCCAAGAAGCAGCAGACCGCATGGGTTTGCAAGTGCAAAAATGCAAAAATTGCAAACAAAGTTGCATCCTTTCGGCGCCAAAAGCCTGGCACCGCCCTTCAACGTGACTGGCTTACACTTCTGTTCATGCCCCCTGCCTCTAATTCCACCCAGCGGAAGGGCCAACAGTGATTCAACCAGCCACTCAGAGGCTGTGCCATTCTGTGAGGAGTCAGCAGTGCTGCTACAAGTGTTTCATTCTGTTCAAGCTGAACAAGAGTGAGGAACACCAGCCAACCTCTCCAAAGGTGAACCCTGCAAAAGCTGCTTGTGCCACCTACTGTTCCAGCTACTACCACGGACTCTGCTGTGGGGCCCGTGCACCCTACTACTGTTCCAGCTTGATGTGACAGTGCTGATGGTCCCAGGACTGGGATCCATGACCCCACTATTTCTGAGGGTGAGTGACTGCTCCAGGGGTGTCGGGTGTGAGTACCCAGGTGACCTCGGAGCAAGATAGCTCCATAAGTAAAGTTGCCCGGGTGACTTTATCACCCTGGCATCGTGTCCCGGTGGAGGTGGATCACCTAGATGAAGAAGAGGATCTCTATCGGGCGGAAGCTGTGGAGAAGAGCCCACACCTTACCTGCTGCCCGGAGAGGAGTTCCTGTCCCACTATGTCCAACCCAGGGGCTTCAGAACTTCCGGAATGTCCGAGGAGCTTCGTGACCCCAGATGTCACCATCGTTGCTTCCGGCCTGCCTGTGGAGGAATCCGAGGATCTTGCCTAACTACAGTCTGGTGAGGTTCCTGCGCCTTCCGCTTTCCAGGGTCCAGTTGCAGCCTACCTCAAGAGGTGCCATGTACAGCCTTGTCCGGTGTGCAATGCGGTGACGAACATCCGCTCCAACTGGTTGTAACGTGATCTGCTGCTGGGCTTGAGTCTGCCTGGTGGTCTCACAAGATTGACACAGCACTGTGACGTCACCAAGATGGTGTCCGTGGAGCCAGTTGCACCATCGTTCGTGCTGAAAGCAGTGGATGTGAGCCTGCTTCCACCCGAGGCTCCTTGTTTCTCGGCCCACTGTGAGGGAGAGGGTCACCGTGCCCCTGCCACAAGGCCCTTGTTCTCTCCCTGGGGCCACGGAAAGCCTCACTATGCTGGACAGGCCATGGACTGTGCTATGCCCCTGCCACCGGCCCTAGCATCCCATGTCCCATCCCATTTCACCCCTGTGCAGGACTTTGCTCTGACCCTCCTGCCCATAGCCAATGGCCCCTGTCCTATCGTCAGGTAACCCGTGCACCACCTCTATGGACTTTTGCTATAGAGAGAGTCCCACAGGGAGGTCCTGACCCCTTATATCCAAAGTATTCTGCCAAGATATCCAGGTACCATGCGCATCACCTATCGAGAGTGCTATTGAGAGAGAATCAATTGATTCTGCCGAGACCTGTTGGTGGGTGCAGCGGGATTTGGAAGTGCCCTGTCACTGGCCTTAGTATCACAGGTTCCCCTTAGGCTACCCCTAAGCTATACCTTGTGTGAGTCAAGGAATTTGAGGGATGGCCAGAGGTGTGATTAGCATTTGGGTAGCTGGGAAAGGCGGAGTACCAGGTCCGGAAATCAATGGCAGTTGTCTGGCCTGCCACTTGCTCTGCCAGACCTAGAGGAGCCTGTCCCAGCAGGTGGCATTGAGATAACCAGGGACGGAGATGGCAAACTTACATGTCCCTTGGCGATTTCAGATTTCCCGCTGACCTGGCTTTTCTAGACGGCATGGCTCTGATTGGTTGCTGGGAATTTTCCCATGCGATGATTGACTGTTGAGTTTTGTGAATGAAACTCAGAATACTACTGCACCGACACACTTTATTCGAGCAAATACCCGGTATGTACCTGGCAGATACCTGGAATGCGCCGCTCCTCACCTCTGACAAGCCCCGTTGCATTTGCCTTCCCAGCCTGGGTTCATGCCTGGCTGATGGGCGGCTGATCTGTTAAATGATAATGATTAGGATTTAATAGGCTGCAATGCTTCGCGTGTCTACCAAATGGCATAAATTCATGAATTGTAATGCAGTATATATATATGTAGTGTACAGTATTGCAGCCAACGGGAATAAAATGCTTCAATCCCTGCCGGAAAATAACTCAATGCACTCGGGCAGAAAACAGTCACAAACCTCAATACACCCGGGTATACCCGAATTCGTGGGACTAGCCGAGCTCGAATAAAGTGTGTCGCCAGTGTATAAAGAACGTGTGAGCCAATCAGATTGGAGTTCTCTGGTAGTACGAGCGTGGGCGGACTTTTCATAGCCCTTGCGTGAATAGCAGAGCAACCGGCTTCGATTTCAACCGAGAAAAGACTGCCTGCCAGTCACGACTTTTGCACCCAAGTTCTCAAAATTAAACGTAGCAGACGCAGTTGGGATTTTATTCCAATTTAAGTTCCAGAGGATTTGGAGTACACGTAACTCGCAGTCAAGAAAGTCCAAGTTCTCAGAAGAGAAAGGAGCGGTGGCAAGTGGAACTTCGCGCCAACTTGAGTTCCAGGGAATTCAAGGTTAAGTCCTGGTCATGGTAAAACTCTTATTTAGAGTTCCCTGTACCTAGGAAAGTCTAGTTTTCGAACCCAGACCCCCCAGTAAGTGTGTCTTTTTGTCTGTATTTTGTGTATCATTGTGTGTAAGCGAATCTGTGTGAATAAACTTCAATTTATTTCATTACCTTGTTTTGCTCAATGAATTATCCTGGTAAAAAGGTGTAAATCACCTGGTCTCCTGTGACACCAGGTTCAAGGAGAGCATATTTACAGGCCTGGGTAGAGAGGTACAATTTTTTTGCAAAGATGAGACGAGAAGAATTCAAGGGATCTTAGTAGGATACACTGATATCCCTCATGCTGCAAAAGCAGGATGGGAAATTATCAGGGGCAACCATGGAGAAAAATTGGCGGGGATTAGATTTTTTTAAAGATGAAAGAAAGGGAGGATATCACATGGAGTTTTGAATAGAATGGTGTTGGAAGAAAGGTTCCAGGAAAGTGGATTTTATGTGACCAATTTCATCTGAGTTGTTAGCGGACATTTTGAAGGTGGCTAGGGTTGTGTGTTTTTCAGAGTTTAAGGCGGTGCTTTTTGGGGCATTATTTTCAATCACTTATTTTGGGGCCTTTATGGTAGGTTTGTTGGTCAGTAAATCTGAGGTTATGGAAGGGGGTTTCCAGCATGAGGATATGATAGTAGAAGCAGATTCAGTAAGGATATTGCTGAAAAGATAAATAAAAAAAACAGATCGAATTGGGAAAGGGGTTGTGACAGGGTGAATGAACGTCACCAGCCATATACATGGCAAACCTATGTTTAGGCTTGCAGTGCAGCAGTGACGAGGTCAAGTTTCAGTGGAGAAGGGCTGCTTAATTAGTCTGACCCCAGCTGCATAATCAAGGTGTTTTAAAACCCCCAGGCTGTATACACATGGAGGCTAGCTGGTCAGGAGACAGGACTGAAATACTGAAGATATTACTGCTACTGCACCGACACACTTTATTCGAGCAAATACCCAGTATGTACCTGGCAGATACCTGGAATGCGCCGCTCCTCACCTCTGACAAGCCCCGTTGCGTTTGCCTTCCCAGCCTGGGTTCATGCCTGGCTGACGGGCGGCTGATCTGTTAAATGATAATGATTAGGATTTAATAGGCTGCAATGCTTCGCGTGTCTACCAGATGGCATAAATTCATGAATTGTAATGCAGTATATATATATATATATATATATATATACTGTGCAGTATTGCAGCCAGCGGGAATAAAATGCTTCAATCCCTGCCTGGAAAATACCTCAATGCACTCGGGCAGAAAACAGTCACAAACCTCAATACACCCGGGTATACCCGAATTCGTGGGACTAGCCGAGCTCGAATAAAGTGTGTCGCCAGTGTATAAGGTCTGTTTCAAAGTACACATGTGAGGAACTGTCTGTGTCCTGCATGCTGAAGAGAAGCTGCCTTGTTTTCTATGCTGAAGAGAAGCTATTTGTTTTTGTCGGCTGAAGAGAAGCTATTTTGTTTTTGTATGCTGAAGAGAAGCTATTTTGTTTTTGTGTGCTGTATGTTTTTAAGGCTCAATAAATAAGCCTTATCAAGAGAACCCGCGTGTGTGGTTGCATGTACTCTGCAACATATGGTGTCAGAAGTGCCAGGATTTTGAGAGGCCCCTGCAGTTGAAGGGCCACACACACACACAAAAATGAGAGAAATGGAAGAATTTTTCAAAGCAGGAGCAGACCAAACAGCAGGTACTGTTAATGCAGGAGCAGACCAAACAAAAGGCACAACTAAAAGCAGAGAGAGATGAAAGACTATTGCAGCAGCAAACCCAGCTCCTAACCCAGCAGCAGGCAGCACAGGATGAGCGGATGGCCAAGCTGCTGACCTAATTCCAGGGTTCAGCCAGTCCAGAACTTGCGAACAAACCCCCAGTCCTCCTGAGGAAAATGGCTCCGAACGAGAATGCAGAGGATTTTCTACTGACGTTTGAAAGGGTTGCCGAAGCCCAGGGCTGGTCTGCAGACCGCTGGGCAATCTCTTTGGCCCGCTCCTCATAGGAGAAGCCCAGGCCTCATATCAGGGCCTCCCAGCGGACCAGGCAATGGATTACAAACAAGTAAAAGCCACTATACTGGATCGCTTAGGTCTGACCCCAGAGACCTACCAGCAGCAGTTCCGGAACCTGAAGTACACCTCTAAGATGAGACCCTGGGTCCTAGCTCAGCGGTTATTGGACTTGTGTAACCGCTGGATACAACCTGAGCAACACACTAAGGAAAGTGTTCTTGAACAAGTTGTGTTGGAACAATTCCTACAAGAAATTACCCCTTCAGCACGCTCTTGGGTAAAACGCTATGCTGCTGATACCCTAGGTTTGGCGGTCCGACTCGTTAAGAACTTCCTTGGGGCCGAGGACCAGACGAGTGTCTTGGACCCGACGGATCCGGCTTTACCGGCACTTGCGGACGCCGAAAGAGGGAAACCGGACCAACGGGGAAACTACGGCCCCTCCATACACAACCGCCAAGTGCCACGAAAGGAGCAGTCCTTCCAACAATGAAGAAGTCAAAACGCCGGGCACCGCTAAGACCCTCATTCCCTTCCTGATGTCGGCTTGTCGCCAAATGAGAGGAACTTCCGAGGACGTCGCCCACAGGACCCACCAGATGCCTGGTCTCCAGTATCCGGTCCAGCAGAGCGCTATCCACGGCACCCTCCTGAGAGGGAACCCTCTCTATGTTCCACCTGCGGAGAACAAGGCCACCGGCATGTGGACTTTCCGCAGATGGATTGTTCCTTCAGCAGGACCGTCGCCTCGGCCTTCACTGGAGAAAATTACAAGCCCTGGTTACTTCAAGCCCAGGTTGGGGGAAAACCGTCCAGGCCCTTGTAGATTTGGGCTCTGGGAAAACTCTGGTCTTCCAGGAACTGTTACCGCTTAACGTGTGTTCTTTTGACTCTCCATGGAGTATAGAATGTATACACGGCGATGTAAAATGGTATCCGATGGCCAAAATCCGACTACAGGTAAAAGGTCAGGAGGCCTACCTTGAAGTAGGAGTCGCTCCTTGGCTCTATGCCCCTGTTGTGCTCGGCCGGGACTTGCCTTTCTTTTCAGACCTAATGGCTCCAGTCTCTCACGAGGAGCCTTATTCTATGGCTCAGGAGAACCCTAGCAAACTGTTCCCCTTCTCGGCAGACCTTTTTTCCAGTAGACACCGGGTTCAAAAGACTCGGAAGCAAAGACGCTCTGACAAACAGGACTGGTTGCAGAAATCTGGGTCTCAAGGTGACCATTCTAGTAGCCAGAAGTCACAAGTGATGGCTACGGATGGCCAGAGGGAGGGGGATATGGGCCCTGGAGATTTACCAGACCTAGACCTCCCTGATTTTCGCCAGAGGCAAAAAGAAGATCCAGTCCTTATTTATTTATTTATAAAAATGTTTTACCAGGAAGTAATACATTGAGATATACCTCTCGTTTTTAAGTATGTCCTGGGCACAGAGTTATAAAAAATACATGGTTACATTAAAAGAACAGAGGTTATACAGTGAATTCACAGACATTTCATAGGACAGATAGAATTGGAAAATTGAACAGGGGAAATAGGGCATATGAGTTTCAGATAGAAATAGAGCAGCTTTAACATCACTTTAACATCAACCAACATCAGCGAATGGCAGCAAACGGTTCACACCCTTTGGCTGCCCTTAGGTTCCGCCAAAGGCTGTGCGCCTTTGGGGCAAAGCAGATGCACAGTGGGGTGGGTGGCTGAGATGCAATGCACTGTGAACAAAAGCTCTTTGTGTCCTCATGGCTCATTAACATTCCAGTGGGTGGGGTTGACGTTCCACAGAGAACAAGCAAATGTTAACCCTTAGCACGCTGGTCCTTTGCAGAGTGGTGATGCTCTTGGGGAGCCCCATCATGCTGTGCACCTTTGGGGCAAAGCAGATGCACAGTGGGGTGAGTGGCTGAGATACAATGCAGCTGAGTCCTTGCTAGACAGTATGATAAAGTGGTAAAAATTGATGAGCAGATATTGAATTCACAGGGGGTGAGAATATTCCCCCATTTTGAATTATCAAATGATATCCTGTATAGGGTGAATAGGCAGACACAAACAGGGGAGGTCACCAGACAGATATTGGTTCCCAAGGCATTTGTTAAACCTGTGTTCACTCTAGCCCATTCTGTCCCTTGGGGTGGTCACATTGGCAGGGATAAAACATTGGACCGTATTTCGTCCCGATTCTATTGGCCAGGGATGCATAGTGATATTGCTATGTTATGTGCGGCATGTCCGGAGTGCCAGCTAACTAGTCCGAAGGGACAAAAACCAGCCCGTTGGTTCCTCTACCCTTGGTGTCAGTTCCCTTTGAGAGGATTGGGGTAGACTTGGTAGGACCTCTAGAACCTTCTGCGAAAGGACACAGGTTTATTCTTGTAATAGTTGACTATGCATCAAGATATCCTGAGGCGTTCCCCCTGAGAACAGCAACGGCGAAGCAAGTAGCCAACAAGTTGTTGGAGCTGTTCTCACGGGTTGGACTTCTCCAGGTTATGTTGACAGACCAAGGTACAA
Source organism: Ascaphus truei (assembly GCF_040206685.1). Taxonomy (NCBI): domain Eukaryota; kingdom Metazoa; phylum Chordata; class Amphibia; order Anura; family Ascaphidae; genus Ascaphus; species Ascaphus truei. The sequence continues at coordinate 19,088 of NW_027454022.1, forward strand.
ATTTTATGGCTAAACTGATGCAGGATGTCTTAAAATTACTAGAGGTAAACTCTGTTCCGACATCGGTCTACCATCCACAGACTGACGGATTGGTGGAAAGATTTAACCGAACACTAAAAGGGATGCTGAGAAAATTTGTAGATTCAGAGAAGAGAACCTGGGATGAACTTCTCCCTTTTCTGCTGTTTGCAGTGCGGGAAGTTCCCCAGGCCTCCACGGGATTCTCTCCATTTGAACTGCTGTATGGCTGCCAACCCCAGGGTATCCTAGACCTCCTAAAGGAGTCCTGGGAGGAACAGCAGTCCCCTTCTAAGAATACCCTGCAATATATATTGGACCTTAGGAAGTGCCTAGATGTGGTCGGCCATTTTGCTAGGGAGAATCTTAGATCAGCCCATGACAGTCAGGAGAGACATTACAATCAAAATGCTCATATGAGAGTGTTTCACCCAAGAGATCAGGTGATGTTGTTACCCAGTTGTGAGAGCAAACTCCTAGCCAAATGGCAGGGCCCATTCGAAGTACTCGGCCGCACGGGTGATGTGGATTACAAGATCACAAATTTACCATGTGAACTTGCTGAAACCCTGGAAGATGCAGCGGTCTCTCTTCATCCACCTGGTGGAGGAGGAAACGGACTTGGGTCCTCAGCCCCCACGGGAGAACATCGTGGGTGACGATAAAATCCCAATGGGTAGACAGTTGTCCTCTGAACAAAAAGGGGACTTGTTAGATATAATTACACAATTCCATGATGTTTTTTCTGATTTGCCAAGGACAAACTAATTTAATTTCACATGTGATCGAGACAGCACCAGGGGTAAAAGTACGTTCCCGTCCTTATAGGTTGCCTGAAAGTCGTAGGACCCTGGTAGAGAAGGAGGTACAAGAAATGTTACACTTAGGAGTGATTGAGGAATCATGCAGTGAGTGGTATAGTCCACTAGTTATGGTCCCTAAACCCGATGGGAAGGTAAGATTTTGTGTGGACCTCTGAAAGGTCAATGCGGTATCCAAGTTGATGCATATCCGATGCCAAAGGTGGACGAGTTAATTGACGCCCTTGGTAACGCGGAATATATATCCACGCTGGACTTAACAAAAGGATACTGGCAAATACCTTTAGAGGAAAAGTCCAAGTGCAAAACAGCCTTTGCCACTCCCATGGATTTATACCAGTTTGTGACAATGCCATTTGCACTGCATGGAGCCCCAGCCACATTTCAGAGACTCATGGATAAAGTGCTGAAACCCCATAGGGCTACCTAGATGACATTGTCATTTATAGTAAACACTGGCAGTCCCATCTAAATAGGCTGAAAGCGGTCCTCAAATCTCTAAGAGAGGCAGGGCTCACAGCCAACCCTAAGAAATATGCCTTAGGTAAGGCGGAAACCAAATACTTAGGGTATGCAGTGGGAGGTGGAAAAGTAAGGCCACTAGCCGACAAGGTAGTTGCCCTGAAAGAAGTTCCAACCCCCCAAACAAAAACGCAGGTACGCTCTCTGCTGGGTTTAGCAGGGTACTATCGGCGGTTCATCCCCAACTTCTCGGAAGTTGCAGCCCCATTAATGGAGCTCACAAAAAAGTGTGCCCCTACACAAGTGGTATGGTCAAGGGAGTGTAAGAGAGCCTTTGAGGACATAAAAAGGTGTCTATCAGAGGGTCCCATCCTTAAAAACCCAGACTTCAACAGGCCTTTTGTAGTGCAAACCGATGCATCAGAGATAGGGCTAGGGGCAGTGTTGTCACAACAGTTTGAGGGAGTGGAACATCCGATCCCTTTTTTGAGTAGGAAATTGTTCCTGAGGGAAAAAAAACTACTCAGTGATTGAGAAGGAGTGCCTTGCAGTAAAGTGGGCAATCGAGGCTTTGAGGCATTACCTGGCAGGAGTCCATTTTACTCTGGTGATGGACCATGCTCCATTGAAGTGGTTAAATAGTATGAAGGACTCCAATGCTAGATTGATCAGGTGGTATATGGCCCTCCAACCCTTCTCATTTGAGATTCAGCACAGGCCTGGAAAAGAGAATGCAAATGCTGACTTCTTTCTAGAGAAGGGGTGGATGGTCAGGCTTCAGCCGTGCGTAGCCCCAGCCACACACTAACAGGGGAGGAATGTGACAGGGTGAATGAACGTTACCAGCCATATACATGGCAAACCTATTATTAGGCTTGCAGTGCAGCAGTGACGAGTTTAAGTTTCAGTGGAGAAGGGCTGCTTAATTAGTCTGACCCCAGCTGCATAATCAAGGTGTTTTAAAACCCCCAGGATGTGCACACATGGAGGCTAGCTGGTCAGGAGACAGGACTGAAATACTGAAGAGATTACTGCTATAAGGTCTGTTTCAAAGTACACATGTGATGAACTGTCTGTTTCCTGCATGCTGAAGAGAAGCTGCCTTGTTTTCTATGCTGAAGAGAAGCTATTTTGTTTTTGTCTGCTGAAGAGAAGCTATTTTGTTTTTGTATGCTGAAGGGAAGCTATTTTGTTTTTGTGTGCTGTATGTTTTTAAGGCTCAATAAATAAGCCTTATCAAGAGAACCCGCATGTGTGGTTGCAATGCTCTGCAACAGGGGTTTGGACAACATTGAGAGGCCTTGGGGCAGGATTTACATGTCCACTGAGTACATTGGATGCTTATTTAAGGCTGACCAAATAGGTTGGGATCTTTGTGGGTGCACAAGGATGGGACTTCTTTGTCACTGTTTCAGTTTTGGAGGGTTTTCATATTATGTTTAATTAAGGTGGGTCAGGAGCCGGTTGATTTTGGAAAACATTCTTTTAGAATTGGGGCAGCAGAGGAGCAACTAAGATTGGTCTTGGTGAGGTGAGAATCAAAGGAATTGGGAGGTGGTCTCTTAATAGGTTCAAGGGTTATGTTAGGTTGGATAGGTGAAGGGAAAAGGAGAGAAGGCACAAGAGGAAACCCTCTTAACACCCATATCTTTATTTTATTAATGCATGCCATGAGAAGATGGTGGCTTGGATTATAGGAGGCTCTTTTTTTTATTGGTAGAAAGGAGAGTGGCGGTTTTGCATGTGAGCGACATTTTGGGATTGGATAAGGATGCAAGTGTTTTGGAAGTGGCAGATTACTACAAATAAAACAGACGAACAAGAGGGAAAGTAAGTACACGCACTTTTCCAGTAAAAAAAAAGCATTGAGTGTCATAAGGGCACACTCCCATCCACTTCGGTCACATCCTGGTGTGTGCTCAGTGCCAGGCTACCGTGCACGCTGTCCATGACTTCTGCCTCTGTCAGCTTTCGTGGAGTCTCAGTATGGCTGCTGCTATTTGGACAATATCCTCTATGTAGGAATTGACACATACCAAACAGCAGCAGCAGCCATCCTGGGCCTCCATAAAAGCAGACACAGACGCAGAAACAATGGAGAGACAGTGTGCATGGTGGCCCGCTGCTGAGCACACATCAGGACATGTCCGGAGTGGGTGAGAGTGTGCCCCTATGACACTCAATGCTTATTTTTACTGGGAAAGTGTAAGTATATTTCCCTTCCCTCTTGTTCATATGTTTTTTTATTTGTGGTAAATGTTTTGATGCTATGTACAGTATATGTCATTTAGTTATTTTCAATGTGGAGTGGTGCAATAGGAAGAGCGCCTTGTAACACACGCAAACCTCAGTGTTGAAAAAAAACACGGAAGAATCATATGTGAGTGCAAACCATTGGAGCACAAGAACTATTTCTTTCAATCTGATTCCCTATTCAATTTTTTTTGTCACATTACTCATTGGGTGTATCATACTCTGTCAATATCAACTCAGACTAGTTTGTGCTATTATTGTTGTTTTTTCACTATTTCCTAAACGGTTAATGAAATCATATGTATTAGCTGCATTTAGTCTCCAGAGGTCACATATGGTTTTATAAGGTTATTCATCATGTGAACACATGCACTAAGCATTTTATATTATGAAGTGTTTGTTTTGTTTGCACTCTTTTTTTCTGTGTGCTTATTAAATGCGTTAGAATCACAAAAGTATATCATGCGTTAAAGACCACATCGGCACATAACAACTCTCAACCTAACCGCTAAGATGACTGTTTTACAGCAGACACACTGTAATGCAAATTAAAACTACAAATGACACTGGTAAATAGTAGGGGTGTATAGTTATATGCAACTCATAATTTTTTTTTAAAACTAAATTTCAGTACAGAGGCGGCACATTTTATTTGAGTGCGGCTAGCTCCGCAAGCCTGGGGATGCCCCGGCATGCTAGCCGCACTCCCTCGGCGTGCCGTCATTGGCGTGCCGCGCGTCATCGACGCGCGGTCACGCGTCATCGGGTGCCTGCGCCCCCTGCACGCGCGTCCAGGGCTCCCCGAGGGAGCCCTGGTGTCCCGCGATGTGGGGGACGGCGGCAGGGGGTTCCAGGGGACCCGGCGGACCTGGCAGCGGGAGGGAGAAAGCACCGATCGGAGGGCGCTCCTCCGTGTCTTCGGCGCGCGCCCGGCACCCTCTGGCGCGCGCCAGGTTACTGCTGCGGCCGAGAACGGGCAAATGCTCTAATAAACTCGGCCGCAGCAGTATGTAATTGAAGCTGCAGTTCAAGCAATATCCTACATGTAAGTGTTTTCCATAAATCAGTTCTGTACTATGAGAAAATACTTGTAGCATTTTTTTAAAAAACAATGTAGCCATGGCTGGTCCAGGTTATACTTTCTGCCCCCTGTCACATACGTCCTAGTAGCTACAGGCAGTGGCAGGCTATCCTGTGGGGTTTACCCCCCTCATGCAGCCTCCTTGAGTGGCAGGAGTGGAGGTGGGGCATGGTCTGTGAGTTACCCAATCCGGGTGCAGCCCAGGTACCCTCTCCTTCTGCGCCAAGGAGGAGGCCCTCTAAATTATAGAGAGTCCTAATCTCTGCCTCAAAGGAGAGAGACATGCTTTCAGCCCCTCCTGGGGCTGACTGCAGCTAAAGATCTGAACAGAGGACAAGCATTTTTGTTTCTTTAGCAACCTTTTCCAAAGTCACATCCCCTTCCTGTTCTGAAACACGCTCTGGCACACCTCGTTTGCCATCTCTCTAGTGCACCAATTACCTGGTCACCCTGGCCTGGCACATCCCTGGCATACCCCTTTTGCCATCTCTCTAGCAATGCCTGCCTGATCACATGATCTTCCACACAGAACTTTGCATCTTGGGTACTCTTCTGCAACACTGACTGTGATTTAAAGAACCCCAAGCCAAATCTTTTCCAATCGATCACAGGAGAACGAATGGATCGGCAACTTAGCTAATCTTAGCTAATCACTTTTCAGTGTGCAGATTGTATTGGTGCACATATTGAATGGAAACAAAATATATATTTTTTAAACGGCAGCTTGAACTGCAGCTTTAAGTTTATCATATAAAAAGTACAGTATATTCCTTTAATATGAGCCTACATACTATATTCACGTAAAAAAGCCTTACTTTGAAATGAACTGCCTGCTAATAATACTATTTCAACACCTCATACTTTTGCAAAATACAAGTTTTGACCTATCATTTATTTAGCCCTATATGCGAATTAGAACATATGGTTAACATATTACAGAAAAAAAAAGTTGCATGCAAAAAAGATTGGCAAAGATACTTGCTCTAGGCATCCAGTCAAATAAAGATTTACAACCAGAATAGCATTCTGTTTTATTGACTAAACACACTCAAATTATATTTCCGTTCAGAAAAGAGCATATTATGAAAAATGAAACAAACAAAATCTGCTAGAGATTTTTTTTAAGACAGACATGTTTTGATGACCTGTGAAATCTGTACTAGGTTTACGAAATGTGAGATGGTTTTCATTTTCTATTGTATTGTCTCGTCTGCTTTTAACACAGGCAACGTAGATGGTTATCTTTCTGTTTTGCTAGGTAGAGTCAGTGTTATGCGGTAATAAGATAATAGATTCCTTGCAGCTTCTACATTTTCCTTCCTTTATAAGGAGCCATCTAAGATGTTATCTGCATTGCTTTCTTGTGAATGAATGTAAAAGCAAATATCTACAAGGATGCCCAAACCTCCACACCTCTAAAATAGAGGTCTGTGAAATGTTCACTGAAGTTTGCAAACAGGCCGATATGTGCCCTTTTTTTTTGCACAACAAATTCTCCATTATCTTTAAGATTCGCAAAAAGAAAATCAACAGGCATTCAAAATCATTGTGCAGGTCACATGACTCTAAATCCAAGTCATGTGACCCGTAATATAATGTAATTTTCACAAATTATGGAAACATTGATGGACCTATCTGAGACATGTGAATGTGCGCATAAGTGGTATTTCTATTTGCTATACAGTGTAACTTTTTTTTTACTCATCATAAGGCCTGGGTCCCGCTGCATCCGAGGGCACGTGCCGCCGCGTGCGCGCCACTCACCAGCTCCTGATGTCCTCCCGAGTTGGCCCCAGTCCCTCCTCACTGCAAGGCTCACTACGCACTGTGACGCGTCAGCAAACAGGGCTACAATAGGATTGTAATCCCGAGCGGCGATGCGTCACGTGGTGTGGCAGGGAGCCAATGAGGAGGGGAAGAGGAGAGCTTTCTGGAGCTATGGGAGGGAGGCGGCTTGGGTGGGAGGTCTGAGTGTGTATGGCAGCCGTGCTGGGGCTCTGTGATGTGAGTGTGCCCGGCATCCCCACATACTGTATGCACTGTACCCTGCCCTTCTCCCATGCCTGCCCTTTACCCACGCCTGCGATTTACACAGCATCCAGAGGAGCAGTGTATCTGCAGGGTTCTCGCTCTATGTGGTGAATAGACCTACTCAGTAGAAATGTGGCTACTGCTGGAGACTTTAGCCTGAGTGCCAGTTTATCTGCCTGCACACTACTGCTGCCGTTTTGGCCACGCCCCCCCCCCCCCCACACCAAAAACCATCTCCCTAAAGACCGCATATCGCGGTGAAGTGCCGTGCATGCGCCGCCTGGATGCAGTGCGGGCTCGCCGGCGCGTGCAACAGGGCCTTAGCCTTACTTTCTTTGCATTTGGAAAACTTGGTGAAAATGTTGAGCACTGTGACCTTTTGCAAACAAATGCACAATGTAAGAGTAAAAATGTTATGAAGCACATTTAAGGACAATCACACGTCTGCTAATACAATTAATCAAAAGTTATCTATTCATTTTGAAGTCTATAGAATGAAGAGACCATAGTTTTGTTTCAGTTTTTCCAAGTATGGATAATGTTAACATATATTACTGTATTATGAATAACCTATTCCTATTAAATGACAGTTAACCTACCTACATTTCTAGACTCCTTAAGAATAGCTATTACAGATGGTAAGTGGTATCAAAAACATACATCATGAAATGTACAGCATATACACTGGCTTTGAACAATTTGATAATGTAGCACATGACTGTAGATTATTTATATTATTGTTTACATTATCTTTCCTCACAAATTAATGCAACAAAATGAATGACTGTACAAACACTAGTGTTTAATAAGAGTCTAACGTTAACATATCTTAGAAAATAGGTAGCCTATTTCAACATATTTATATTGGAAAACTAAAGCCTGAATTGGGGAGAGTGTGGGACACTAGTCCTTCCAGTCCTGGTTTTCTAGCTTTTTTGTTAAGCAAAGTTTACAGATCACAGCCGTGATTCCTTCTGCTTATAAATGCTGAAGCATTTTTATAATCTGGTTACCTATTCTGTAATAGAAATGGGAAAAGTATGCTTGAGACAGAGGGCACTAATAATAAACACCAATGGCATTCTTTTGCCTGGCTGCACTCGTAATGTAGAGTATGAAGCCATAAAGAGTTGAAGTATCACAGGCACTCGCAGGTCTTACAAACAGTGTAAGAATGTATTACATGTTAAAAAAAAAGCAATATTTCGGTTGTTCCTCTTGATAAAGTTTTGAGTGTGGATAGAAACGTTAATTATTTTCTTTACACGTTCACAAGACCTGTGAGTATTAGTGATACTTCTACCATATAAGGGCATTAATAAAAACCACTGTTCTGTCCCCTGCATGGGGTTTCTTTCTCCTATGGCTGTAGTGACCTTTGCCCTAGTTACTGTGTAAAGTACTAAGCTGTCATCGCAGCCTATTACCTAACAATGTCTTCTGTTTCCCCTTAGATTATGGTATATCCCTAGTACTTGTTATAGCCCTGCCTTATTTCCTGGTGTGAGGATGGTGCATCAGTCCTTTTCATCTTGCAGCCATTGCTAGTGGTCTACCCCAGCGGTGCGCAAAGTGGGGGGCGGGAGATTGTGCTGGGGGGGCGCGGGCAGTTGCAGAGGCCCCGCGCTCTTCCCCCAGGCATTTAAATTAAATGCCGGGGGATCGCGTGAGGCCCCTGCAACTGTTTACTTACCGGGATTCAGCCGTCTGTGTTGCGTCGCCATGGCAACGCGGCGTCAATAGACGCCGCGGCACCATGTGACCTGACGTCACACGCACACGCAGCGTCATCTGACGCGCCTGAAGGAAGGCAGGGGGGCGCGAGAGCCGGGGGCAGAGAGACAGGGGGGCGCAGCACAAAAAGTTTGCGCTCCCCTGGTCTACCCTACACTGCTTTCCCGTGATAGCATAAATTTTTTACCTTCCCCTAATTTATGTATCTCCAAAGTTTCTTTTATTTCTGTTTATACTTATTAATAAAGTTTATCAGAAGTTCAAGAAGGACTCTATTTTCATGAATGAGACAAGTTTACCTGTCTGTCAAATCTCACCGAGCCCCAGTGAGCCTAGGAAAGAACAACCACCATTCACCTTTTCTCCACCACTTTTTTTCCCCAATATGGGCATTCAAATTAACATACAGTACAGTTGTTTATGTAAATATTGAAAAGTATTTACGGTATTTAAATCCAATGAGTGCAGACAAGTACAATACTCCTGGTGAAATATCATATATCAAAACGTATCTATTGCTTATGTAACGGGTATTCCCCCACCCAATCGCATATAGAGTGCATGTGAGGGGGAACCTATATGTTACCAGGTGTTGTGCGTATACCTGCAGGTTCACAGGAGATCTGAGCCTCCGCTGATGGGAACCTGGGGTGCTTCTCTGGAATGTTCTCGTCGGTCAGCGCCTCCACCTATGTAGGATTCTATAGGAATGTAGAATGGCCCTAACATAGGAACCCACCCAGAAACCACATACACCAGGGCTATGGCTAAAAGGTTTACTGGACAAGCAACACAACACAATAGTATCATATACAACAGTGCAACATCATCAGCATACACAACCATATATATGCCACCCTCTGCCACTAGCTGGCAGCTATAACCTTGTCCCCTAACTGGGCTGTAACCTTCTTAGCCCCTAACTGGGCTATACCCTTACACCCCCTTCCCAACCCTGTGTCCAAAGAGTCCAAGCCCACCCAAGTGTGTGAACAGGCCTGTCACATGTGAGGAGCAAGTTAAAGTTGGTGCACGTGTGGAAGGTTGTAAATACCTGTCCAGGTGTCTCTACACCTGGGTGTCTTCGCAAAGGGTCTACCGGCGCTGCTTGGTCCAGCGCTAATCTGTACCTCGGCGTGGGATGGGGTCCCGCCGGACATTCCACCGTAAGGACAGTCTCTGGATCAGCAACTCAACTTACACCTGCACTAAGGAACTACACACGGTCTCTCCCTGCTCTAAGGAACTACACAGCTGAAGGGGCACAGGGTCCTTACCTAAGGGCCTGTCCCTATGAACACCCACCCTCACTAGTGGGGAGTCAGGGCATCAGCTCTAGCCTGGGGATTTCTGGCCTAGGGCAGAAGCTCACAGCTCTCTGTCTCTGCTCTGCAGAGAATGATTCCTTGTACACTGACCCTTCTTGTCAGAGCACACAGCACTGCAGCTGTGCCACTGACTAAACTGACTGCTAACAGGGCAAAGTCCCTACCTAAGTGGCCTTCCCTAAAGCAGTCACAAGCTGAAGGGGAGTGGGGTCTAGCTGGGGCCTAAGGGGAGACTTCTGGCCTAGTGCAGGAGGCTACATTCCTCCCTGCACACACACACCCTCCCTTCTCTGTGTCCCAGCTCCTAACTGACAATCCCTGTCTGCACACAACATTGTATCTTCTTTGCTGCAGGAGAATCTGTAAGCTCTATTGGCTGTCTGGCTGCCTGTGACCAGGGTGAAAGTGCAGTCCCCAGAGGCTGCTGGGAATTGTAGTCCTTGGTTCAGCTCTTTTCTATGGGGACCGCGTGCGCGATCTTTACTGCGCATGTCTGAAGCTGTAATGGCCGCCGCTACTCTTAATTGAGCATGCGCAACTTCCAAGAGTTCTTGCACACATGTAATGGCCATCTCTATGCTTGCCAACCTCTGTGCATTGCACTGCACAGGTGCGAACTCCCGCACCAACCTCAACATGGCCGCCACGACTGCTCTGCTTACGCGCAAGCCTCCGCACATGCGCGAACACATTAAACATGGCGGCGTCCTGCCGCAGCTGCCACCGGGAGCCCCGGGAACGCGCTCTCCCCGCAGCAGCACGCACGCAAGGGGGAAAGAAACCTGCAGACAGGGGGGCCAGAGGGACCCTGGCTACACTTACAGTACCGACCAAGTTTATTCTAATACGGCTAGAGCCGCAAGCAATGAGGTTTCCCGGCTTTGATGGAGAATCCCCTCGGCGAGCCGCGCGTCACCGATGCGCGGTCACGCTTCATCGGGAGCGTGCGCGCACGGCGTGCGTGCCCAGGGCTCCCCGAAGGGAGCCCTGGTGTCCCCCGATGTGGGGGATGCGGTGGGGGGCTCCGGGGGACCTGGCGGACCCGGAGAGGGGAGGGGGAAGCCCCGATCGGAGGACCGATCCTCCGAGGCTCCGGCGCGCGCGCGGGATACTTCGGCGCGCGCCCGAGATCTGCTGCGGCCGAGACAGGGTAAGTGTTAGACTAAGCTCGGCTGCAACAGTAAATAGATCAATACTGTGAAAAGGAGGACATGGAAACATAAGGTATGTAAGGGCTCGTCCAGGCTTAGAGCGACCGCGCATATGCGCTCGCGCTCAGCGCGATCAAACACATTGCAACAATGGGGCCTATGCAGTAAGCATTCATAAGCCACTTATCGAGCACTTATTGCCCAAAATGCCTACTGCTATTCAGTAAGCATCGATAAGTGGGCGATTGAGGGCTTGAATCACAAAAACAAAATCGCAGAGGGAGCGGCAATAAGCCACTTATCGCCGCTTTTCGTAATGTTCATAAACTTGTGCAATTCTAGTAGCCACAAGTAGGTTATCGACACCTATCGCAACTCTAGAATGGCGAAATGCCAGGAAAAGTTGGCAAGTTGGTGGGGAGAAGCTGGTGACATAGAAAAAAACAGGCCTTTCACCTGCATCGGATTGATGCTGGGGGTCTCCAGAGATGAAACCCATTAATACCAGCACCGGAGACCCCGGCATGCATTAGATGCATGAAAAATGCAGTTACAGCCCACTTCATTACCTTAGCTGCTAACCGCTAAGATAATGAAGGGGTTAACCACCCATGCCAGGCTTATTGTGGGTAGCGGGTGTGGGTGAAGGGGGTATTTGGCCCTTGGTGGGTGTTTAGGCCTTGCGGGGGGATTGCGGGTGGACTTAACCCCTTCATTACTAGAGTAATGAAGGGGTTTACCCCTCCCGTTACCCCCCCCCCCACAAGGTCTAAACACACATCCTTGGGGCTAATACCCCCTTCACCCACCCCCGCTACCCACAATACAAACAATACACACAACAGCCCTACTACCCACTTCCTAGGCCCCCAATAAACCATTACAAAACCGTATAAACACCAATACACAACCCACCCGCGTTCCCCCCCATTCTGTAAAACCATGATTTATTTTTTAACATACAGGATTAATACCCCAGGCCGACAGGGGTCCCCAGTGGGCCTGACGTGTGTCTACGGGTGATCCCCACGGGTGTCTGGGGGTCCCCGGGTCATCCCCACAGGTGTCTAGGGCCCTTGGGTGGTACCCACGAGGGTCCACCACAGCTGTTGGGGTCTTTGGGCCCTTGGGTGGTTCCCACCACTGTGGGGCCCCCGGTTCTTCTCCGCAGGTGTCCCCCGTGGGTCTGCAGGTGGTACCCATGGGCGTCTGGGGATCCCCAGGTGGTCTCCATGGGTCCCCGCAGTGCTGCGGTACCAATCCTGTATGTAAAAAATAAAACATGGCCTACACTTAAATAAATACATCCCCCCGTCCCCCACCACCAACAAACACATACAGTACAGTAATGTGCAAAATAACTATTATCCAGATATGGATAATAGATTATTTGCCCATTATTAAACACAACATTAGCCAATATAAATAAAGTAAATAAGTACAGACCTACTTACCACAGCCAATATGAAGGGTGTCCTCATCAGGATCCTGCAAGGTCCATGTCCTCCGTTGCCAGAAAGCATACATACATAATAAATACTTTCTAATGGCCCCTAGCCCCTTAATCACCTTAGCGGATAATAACCGCTACAGTAATTAAAGGGGTTAACCCAACCTGCACTTCTACCCACCCGGGAGGCATAACCACTAACCCCAGACCCACTATACCCACCTTATACCCATTGAGTGTTATAGTGGTACATCATACCCATATAATAAGATATAAGATGATGTCACTAAATTAAAGATGGCCGGCATCACGTGGTATTTCAGCCAATCAGATCGTGGGAACTAAACTCCCAATCTGATTGGTTGTTGAACAGCATGTAACTCCCTTTGGATGACGTCACATACTTGACATAAAATGACACTGTCACATGTGTACAACAACCAATCAGATTGGGGAATTGGTTCCCACGATCTGATTGGCTGAAATGCCACATGATGCCAGCCATCTTTAATTTAGTGACGTCATGTTAAAGGAAAATGAAGCACAACCATTCTGATTGGCTGGCATCATTCCCTTTAAATTACGTCATTAAAAAAAAAAATCGGCCCATGGTTTAACAGCCAATCAGATGGCTGTTTAACCAGTTCCCGCCCAAATGTGACATCACAAGCCCCATTTAAGGCCGTGAAACCTCATTTGAGCCCAAGAAGATGACGAAACAACATCGTTTGGGATCTAGCATGGGTTTTTTTGGATTGACAGATGAAGAAAAAGATATAGAAGATAAAGAAATAATTACAGAAGATAGAAGAAGCTGATTGAAGATAAAAGAAAGAATTGTGTACCTGATCCGGTTCTTCATGGCGGATGGCATCGGATGCAGTTTGAGGCTTTCCCAATATTTTTTCATAATTAATTTTTTTGTTAGTTACTGTTTCAATTAATTAATTGTTGTTTTATTAATTGGTTTGATTGGTTACTGTTTAATTAATTAATTGTTGTTTTTTTAATTAATTGGTTTGATTGGTTGCTGGTTTAATTAATTCCTTGTTGTTTAAATATTAATTTCTTTGATTGGTTACTGGTTTAATTCCTTGTTGAGCTGTAGTACTTGGATTCATTACATTTGTTGGCAACTGTTTTTATTTAGTGAATTGTGGTGTTTAGTTGGTTTGGAATATTTTGTTATTGTGTCTTTTGTGCATTAATGTATTTTGATTAGGTGCCCATTGAGTGCTCTCGAGGCTTATCATGCCCATATTATTATATGGGTATGATGTACCACTGTAACACTCAATGGGTACAGATGATGTGGTATGCTTCGGATCATGAGCCGTTCCAATCCTTCTCCATACTTTTTTTCCCCCATGATTCTGGTACAGGTTGATTTTAGTTTCATCTGTCCATGAATGCTGTTCCAGAACTGGGCTGGCTTTTTTAGATATTGTTTGGCAAAGTCTAATCTGGCCTTTCTATTCTTGAGGCTTATGAATGGTTTGCACCTTGTGGTGAACCCTCTGTATTTGCTCTCGTGAAGTCTTCTCTTTATGGTAGACTTGGATAATGATATGCCTACCTCCTGGAGAGTGTTCTTCACTTGGCTGGATGTTGTGAAGGGGTTATTATTTACCATGGAAAGGATCCTATGATCACCCACCACTGTTGTCTTCTGTGGACATCCAGGCCTTTTTGTGTTGCAGAGCTCACCGGTGCGATCTTTTTTTCTCAGAATGTACCAAACTGTTGAATTGGCCAATCCTAATGTTCCTGCTATCTCTCTGATGGATTTTTTTTTTTGCAGCCTAAGGATGCCCTGTTTCACTTGCATTGAGATCTCCTTTTACAGCATGTTGTGGGTTCACAGCAACAGCTTTGAAATGCGAATGCCACACCTGGAATCAACTCCAGACCTTTTACCTGCTTAATAGATGATGAAATAACAGAGGAATAGCCTACACCTGTCCATGAAACAGCTTTTGAGTCAATTGTCCAATTACTTTTGGTCCCTTGAAAAAGATGGGGCTACATGTTAAAGAGATGTAATTCCTAAACCCTTTCTCCTATTTGGATATGAATAACCTCAAATTAAAGCTGATAGACTGCACTGTAAACCCATATTCATTATTTAACTGTAACTTGAATTTATTTTGGTACACAGCCGACATAACAAAACTTGTATCAGTGTCCAATTATTTCTGGACCTAACTGCACATTTATACATTATATACAACGACAGCTACATTATATGTACTGTACGTAAATCCAAGTTGTATATCACATTTAATCAATTCTATATTTGACTATTAATTTAGATTTGTAGATTAGCACAAATATTCCCAATTGAGGGCTTGGAAAAGGGTAAATAAAAGTGTGTAGACAACTTTTTATCTGTGTTTCCCAAGTTTCACAGTACTTCAACCAACTGCCTAGTCTGTTATTCGAGCAATTGGAATTTGTAGAAAAGTGTGGTTTATGTACTCTACTGAAGAACTCTGAGAGTGCACATTGCTTGCACTCAACAATGGTAGAATTGGAGAATTTTTTTATGGCTAAACTATCTGTGATGCTAAGACTATAAAATTTGCGCCATCTTTGAGGTAAAACAAATAGAAAAGCAATGTGCTTCTTTCAAAATTAGATTGCAATAGTGCAATACTATTAGTGACATAATACCTTTTTGATCCTGTTTTTTTAATAAGTGAGTCATTTGGTTACATCTTTTGATAAAACAATTATTTAAACCTGCTAATCCCATCAAGGTAAACTCCATTTAAGCAGGTATTAAAATCCGTTCTGTGGTGTAAAATCACAGACGAATTGTTATAGTTTCAATCCACGTGGATTCATCCAAAACTGCCATTAAATTGAATCCACTGGTGGATTTTAACAATCCATCCACGGATTTCGCAATCTGGTCATGGATTTTAAGAATCCAATCCCTGTATTCAATGCTACATGTGCGGATTGCTGATTTTTGAGGAATTTTACTGAGCAGCATTCTGTTATCTTTAACTGTGCATGCAATGTCTTTTATATAATGTATAACCCTGTTCACTTAATGTAACTATGTATTTGAAAACATGTATTTATCATCGTAACTCTATGCCCAGGACATACTTGAAAACGTGAGGTAACTCTCAATATATTACTTCCTTGGTAAAACATTTAATAAATAAATACATTTGTGACTACATGAGGCTCTGTATTCATTTATAATAAATGGTCTGAACAATAACTGATTGGTAGCCTGTAGTTTGTGCACCATGTGACAAACTGCTTACTCCGGGGCTCCGCCGTCTGTCCGGGACTGTTAGAACACAGTCTTTTAAGGTAGGTTAAATGACGAGGCATAACGTGCTGTTCCTTAAAACAGGCTATGCCTGGTTTATTCAGTCCAAGGCACTGAGACTGCCACTGTGCATACAAAAGAAACACAAGCAAAACAAAAGCCTGCTCACCTGAGCAATAACTTAACTAAGGTTTTCCCTGACTCAGGGTTGGAGTGGCTTTTCCACTTCCAACAACAAAAATAAGGAACTTTGCAGTTTTAGAAACAAGGAGCAGAATGATTTAGCCTGTTTGAGGAGAAGCTTTTCCCCTCTCTGCTTCCAGCAGCCTTCCTACCTCCAGGCTCTTGGGGATAGGGGAGAGGAACCAAGAAATCAGTCTTAAATACCTGATTTCCAACTAGCAGGACAGGTGACAGAAATCAGGCCGTAGACAAACTCTGGTCTGGATCTTTCATCCCTCAGTTCCAGCACTTGCCAAACTGTGGGATGGATTGCATGTATTATGAGGCTGCACTTTCCAGCCTAAACAGGATAGAAACTGTTCAGTATCCTGGGAGCCCTATATATGGAATTTATTACCATCCCCTGGTTTCTGTCACATATCCTCCCCCCCAGCTCAGACCTCGAGGGATGAGCGACCATGGATATTAGGGAGTGCATCCTTGAAAACCCGTCAGCATTGCCATGTTTGTGCCCTGACCTGTGTTCCACAGAAAATTTAAAGGGTTGTAGACTTAGGAACCACCTGGTCACTCTAGCATTCTTCTCTCTGTTTTGACACATCCAGGTGAAGGGTGCATGATCTGTGACCAACCGGAATTTTCTCCACAACAGATAGTATTTGAGCGTCTCTACAGCCCACTTTATTGCGAGATACTCTTTCTCGACTATGGAGTAATTTTTTCCTACTTAAATAAAAGATGGGGTGCTCCTCACCTTGAGACTCCTGGGAGAGTACAGCCCCCAGCTCTACCTCAGATGCGTCGGTTTGGACTAAGAACTCTTTAGAGAAGTCAGGTGTGACCAACACTGGTTGGGCACAGAGAGCTTCTTTAAGGCTTCTAAAGGCCTGTTCGGTTTCGGGGGACCACTTTACCATTAGCGGCCCTCTTGCTTTTGTGAGGTCAGTTAGTGGGGTTGCCTTAGTTGCAAAATTGGGAATAAGCCTTCTATAGTAACCAATTAATCCCAAAAAGGTCCTTACTTGTTTTTTTGTAACTGGCCTTGGCCACTTTTGTATCGCCTCTACTTTAAGTGTTTGGGGTTTGAGTAAACCTCTGCCAATAGAATACCCCAGATACTTGGCCTCCTCCAGACCTATAGTGCATTTAGCGGGGTTAGCAGTTAGTCCAGCAGACCGAACTGCGTCAAGCACAACTTGGATCTTTGGAAGGTGGGATTGCCAATCTTCACTATGGATTACCACATCATCCAGGTAGGCGGCAGCATACCAAGCATGAAGTTTTAAAATTTTATCCATCATTCTTTGGAATGTGGCGGGAGCTCCATGTAAGCCAAAAGGCAGCACCCTATATTGAAAAAGGCCGTCTGGGGTTGAGAAGGCTGTCTTTTCTTTTGCCCTTTCTGTGAGGGGAACCTGCCAGTACCCTTTTGTTAGGTCTAGGTTCGTGAGATATCGGGCTTTGCCCAGTCTCTCTACCAGTTCATCAACCCTGGGCATAGGATAAGTAACACATTTTGGCACAGCGTTTAGTTTACGGTAGTCATTGCAAAACCTTGTTGTACCATCTGGCTTTGGGACTAAAACTATAGGGCTGTTCCACCCACTTTGGGAATCCTCAATTACGCCTAGTTTTAGCATTTTTTTAACCTCTAAATTTATAGCCTCTCTTTTGGCCTCTGGGATTCGGTACGGTTTAAGGTTAACTCGGACCCCCGGTTCAAAGACTAGGTCATGTTCAATTACGCTAGTTCTACATGGCTGTGTAGAGAAGACTTCTTTGTTTCTTCTCACTAAATTCTGGACCTCTCGTTTCTGATGAACGGACAGGGTTTCAGCTATGTTAACCTCTGGGTCAGTTTCTCGTTTCTCTGATGGACTTGGGGGTACTAGGGTTAACAAGACCTCTCTATCTTTCCAGGGCTTAAGTAGGTTTACATGGTAAATTTGCTCAGGTTTCCTCCTACCTGGCTGTCTCATCTTGTAATTTACTTCTCCCACTCTTTCCAAGACCTCATATGGCCCATGCCACTTAGCAAGGAATTTACTCTCTACGGTGGGAACCAGAACTAGCACCCTAACGCCTGGAAAAAAAATTCTGACCCTAGCACCCTTATTATACGTATTCCTCTGTGCCTCTTGAGCTTTTTCATGTGTTCCCTCACTATAGGTAGGACTGCAGCTATGCGGTCCTGCATCTGGGCAACATGCTCTATTACACTTCTGTATGGGGTAACCTCGTGTTCCCAAGTCTCTTTGGCTATATCCAGTAAGCCCCTTGGGTGCCGGCCATACAATAGTTCAAACGGGGAGAAGCCTGTGGATGATTGGGGAACCTCCCTAATGGCAAATAACAGGTATGGTAACAAACAGTCCCAGTTTTTCCCATCCTTATCGACCGCCCGGTGTAACATGCTTTTTAAGGTTTTATTGAATCGTTACACTAAACCATCTGTTTGTGGATGATAGACTGAGGTTCTGAGATGCTTGATTTTTAGGAGTTTACATAACTCTTTTGTTACTTGGGACATAAATGGTGTTCCCTGGTCAGTTAAGATCTCTTTAGGAATTCCGACCCGGGTAAACAGGACTATTAACTCTTTTGCTATGTTTTTAGCAGAGGTGCTACATAGGGGAATTGCCTCTGGATATCGGGTGGCATAATCTAATATTACCAATATATGCTGATGTCCCCTAGCCGACTTTATTAGGGGTCCAACTAGATCCATAGCAATCCAGTTAAATGGTACATTTATTATGGGAAGGGGTACCAATGGACTATGATACGCTTTGAACGGGGCGGTGATCTGACATTCTGGGCATGAGGAGCAATAATTTGTAATTTCTGCCTGAACCCCAGGTCAATAGAAGCTTCGGAGAACCTTTTCTTTTGTCTTTTCCACCCCTAGGTGTCCCCCCAATGGGTGACTATGTGCGAGGTGTAATACTACATTACGGAATGTCTGTGGTACCAACAATTGTTTAGTTATAATTGATTTCCTTTTATCAACCCGATATACTAGGTCATTCTCTACCTCGAAGTAGGGGTAGGCAAGTGACCTATCTCTTTGGCCAGGAGTACTATTCTGGTCCCGTATATTCCCCCTTGCTTCCGCTAATGTGGGGTCTTCCCACTGGGCCTTCTTACAACTCCCAGGACTGATCTCTAGGTCAGCAAAGGTCTTATCCTGTTCTGGGGTGGTAAGTGCCTGTTCAACATCTTGATTTGGGGTATTCCCTACCAAGGTGGCCATGGGAAAGGGGATTTTACAGCACTCTTCCTCTTTCCCCTTTTTATTTGGGCCCTCGTCAAACTCCATTTCTGAAAAAGGGAAAGGATGTGTTTCTTCTGTTACTTCTTTATGATTTGCTATTGAACTCTGGGCACTATTCTGAGAGGAGGACCACATTTTTAGAAAATGGGGAAAGTCGGTCCCTATTAACACATCATGTGCCAATTTGGGTACTATACGCACTTTGAAATCTAAAGAACCAAACTCTGTTTCAATAAGAACATCAACAGTGGAATATTCGTGATTATCCCCATGTATACAAAAACTTGCCACTCTTTGTGAACTGTTTACCTGTTTTTTCCCAATGGGCAACAGGTATTCGGACACTAGTGTAACCATACTCCCAGAGTCAAATAGTGCCCGAACCCTCTTACCATTTACCTTTACAAATGCCCAGAGATGGTTATTCAAGGGGTCCTCTGGGCTAGGGCCCATACATTGAGACCACAACGAAGAAGGTTCAACGCTGTTGCATTGCATTGGTTCAATATTTAGTGGGCAAACTTTCGCAGTGTGGCCCCTCTCATAACAATTTACACATTTAGGTACATAGTCTGTGTCCCACTTAGAGACCTTTTTCGGCTCTGCATGTTGGCTGTTGCCCTTAGTATGCGAGCCACTGTTGCTAGTGCTGTGTGAAGGTGTTCGTCGCTCTTCAGCCTCCCTTAACCCTGGTACCCTTTTACCATCTCTGGAAGAGTCCTGGAAGCTGGGGTAGTGGGGATGCTCCATGACTGTGGGTTGCAGGTGTTCTTCTGCTGCATTGTACCTTTCTACGAGGGCCACCAGCTCGTCTGCATTGTGGGGGTCACTCTGTCTGACCCAACGGCGTAGGGCAGAGGGAAGTTTCCTCAAGAACTGGTCCATGACCAACCGTTCCACGATGTGGCTTGCTGAGTTGATCTCGGGTTGTAGCCACTTCCGAGCGCGGTGGATGAGGTCATACATCTGGGATCAGATGGCTTTATCCAACGTGAAGGACCATGTGTGGAACCTTTCGGCGCGAACGGCCGTGGTTACGCCGAGGCGGGCGAGGATCTTGAAATTCAATTTTGCATAGATGTTGGCTTCTGCTGGCTCTAGATAAAAGTAAGCCTTCTGGGGTTCGCTGCTTAAGAAGGGTGCGATTAGACTGGCCCACTCAGCTTTTGGCCAACCCTCTCTCTGTGCCGTGCGTTCAAACGTGAGAAGATAGGTTTCAACATCATCCGAGGGCCCCATCTTCTGAAGGTAGTGGCTTGCCCTGGTCATTTTCGGGACTGGGGCTGCCTCTGCCAGTGGAGTCTTAATGATAGTCTCTCTCAGGATCTCGAGTTCCTGCTGTAAGCCCTGGGCGAACCGTTATTGCTCCTCTCTCAGCAAGCGGTTTGTCTCTTGCTGGTTTGCATTCGCGATTTGCAGAGCTGCATTCGCCTCTTGCAGGGCTGCATTCGTCTGTTGCTGGATTGCATTAGTCTCTTGCTGGGCTATTAACAGCTGTTGCTGGGTTGCATTCGCGTTTTGCAGGGCTGCATTCGTCTGTTGCTGGTTTGCATTAGTCTCTTGCTGGGCTATTAACAGCTATTGCTGGGTTGCATTCACCTGTTGCTGGGTTTCATTCGTGTCTCTCTGGGCAGCGACATTGCGTACCAGCGCATTCACCACGTCTTCCATCTTGTTTGGAGAGGGAAAAAAAACTTTTTTTTTTTTAAGTTCTTTAACCCGCAGATCTTTTAGTGTTCTGCCCACATTCTCCACCATATGTGACAAACGGCTTACTCCAGGGCTCCGCCATCTGTCCGGGACTGTTAGAACACGGTCTTTAAGGGTAGGTTAAATGACGAGGCGTAACGTGCTGTTCCTTTAAACAGGTTAATTCAGTCCCAGGCACTGAGACTGCCACAGTGCATACAAAAGAAACACAAGCAAAACAAAAGCCTGCTCACCTGAGCAATAACTTAACTAAGGTTTTCCCTGACTCAGGATTGGAGTGGCTTTTCCACTTCCAACAACAAAAATAAGGAACTTTGCAGTTTTAGAAACAAGGAGCAGAATGATTTAACCTGTTTGGGGAGAGGCTTTTCCCCTCTCTGCTTCCAGCAGCCTTCCTGCCTCCAAGCTCTTGGGGAGAGGGGAGAGTAACCAGGAAATCAGTCTTAAATACATGATTTCAAACCAGCAGGACAGGTGCCAGAAATCAGGCAGCAGACAAACTCTGGTCTGGATCCCTCATCCCTCAGTTCCAGCACTTGCCAAACTGTGGGATGGAGTGCATGTATTATGAGGCTGCACTTTCCAGCCTAAACAGGATAAAAACTTTTCAGTATCCTGGGAGCCCTATATATGGAATTTATTACCATCCCCTGGTTTCTGTCACAACCACTATTAATTTGTATCACACGATCCAGGGGGAGCATAGGGGGAAAGAACATAAAAACTCTAAGTGCAGTGGTATATACAGTGCTAGGAAATATCCTATTTATCTTGGCCCCTCTGTTATTCCTACTCACAAGAAGTTAGAAGTATTCGGGCATTAGAGATCAAATTAGGCAGATGAGGAGAGATCACTGGTCACCGTAACTTCAGGGAAAGCACCTCAGCGAGAGAAGGAGAAAAACACACATAGCATAGATCTGGCGGCAATGACCGTTTATCAAACAAACTAGTAAAATACACACTTACAGTGTTTCAGATTTAAAACAGCATTTATACACTGGCGACACACTTTATTGAAGTGTGGCCAGTTCCGCAAGCCGGGAGATTTCCCGGCTTGCAAGTGGCAGCCCCTCGGCGTGCCGCGCGTCACCGATGCGCGGTCACGCGTCATCGGGTGCCTGCACCCCCTGCACACGCGTCCAGGGCTCCCCGAGGGAGCCCTGGTGTCCCGCGATGTGGGGGACGGCGGCAGGGGGTTCCGGGGGACCCGGCGGACCCGGAGAGGAGAGGGGGAAGCCGCGATCGGCGGGCCTCTCCTCCGCTGCTTCGGCGCGCGCCCGGCACCCTCCGGCGCGCGCCAGGTAACTGCTGCGGCCGAGAACGGGCAAATGCTCGAATAAACTCGGCCGCAGCAGTAGCTTAAAAAGCTAAATGACGCAGCCTGGACGAGAACCCATGCCGTCTCTCACAACACCATCTGACTCCAGAACTCCGGTTGGATCACCACCTCCGTTTGCGGGCGGCGCTGCTTCACTTCCAGTCGTGGGACAAAGTCCTCAGGAAGCCGAACCAATAGACAGGCGAAACGCGTAGAGCTGTACCGCCCCACAATGTGACGCAGCTGTGGAAGAAGGTGCCCCTGTACTCCACGCTTACACCTAAGATCTACTGTTACGCTGTGAATGGAAGTGACGACATTGTTCCGCGACCGGAAGTGAAGCAGCGCCGCCCGCAAACGGAGGTGGCGATCCAACCGGAGTTCCGGAGTCAGATGGTGTGGTGAGAGACGGCTTCGGTTCTCGTCCAGGCTGCGTCATTTAGCTTTTTAAGCTATAAATGCTGTTTTAAATCTGAAACACTGTAAGTGTGTATTTTACTAGTTTGTTTGATAAACGGTCATTGCCGCCAGATCTGTGCTATGTGTGTTTTTCTCCTTCTCTCGCTGAGGTGCTTTCCCTGAAGTTACAGTGACCAGTGATCTCTCCTCATCTGCCTAATTTGATCTCTAATGCCCGAATACTTCTAACTTCTTGTGAGTAGGAATAACAGAGGGGCCAAGATAAATAGGATATTTCCTAGCACTGTATATACCACTGCACTTAGAGTTTTTATGTTCTTTCCCCCTATGCTCCCCCTGGATCGTGTGATACAAATTAATAGTGGTTGTGACAGAAACCAGGGGATGGTAATAAATTCCATATATAGGGCTCCCAGGATACTGAAAAGTTTTTATCCTGTTTAGGCTGGAAAGTGCAGCCTCATAATACATGCACTCCATCCCACAGTTTGGCAAGTGCTGGAACTGAGGGATGAGGGATCCAGACCAGAGTTTGTCTGCTGCCTGATTTCTGGCACCTGTCCTGCTGGTTTGAAATACTTCTAACTTCTTGTGAGTAGGAATAACAGAGGGGCCAAGTTAAATAGGATATTTCCTAGCACTGTATATACCACTGCACTAAGAGTTTTTATGTTCTTTCCCCCTATGCTCCCCCTGGATCGTGTGATACAAGTTCTACAATTTGGGGAAGAGTGAAAACAACCCCACCGGAGGGTAGAAGCAGGGGGGTATTATATTTGATTTATTGGTTTATTCACTTGTGAGTCATTATATTGCACTATTAATCACAGATTGTCACTTGATATTTAGGGCTGAGCACCTTGTACACCTTCCTTTACACAACCACTATTAATCACTATTCCCTTTACCTGGTGTCTCATGAACAGCAGCATCTTGCAGACCCCTGCACACTGCCACTGGTGGCAATATGTGAGCAACCCACGAGTTTGTGGCAATTTTATCCAGCAAACCCCTATTAGGTGGCATTGTTAGGACACTTTCCCTTGGTGATAATCCGTTAGCAGACCACCATTCTGTGGCAAGATAAACTAACAGACCACTATCTGTTGGCACTCACAGGACGCTGTGCTTTCATTGGACCCTCAGTGGCAACTTGCATTAACCCTTTATCTGGCACCACACATTGGGTATCCCAGTAGGACCACCCCATCCCACAGCCATGTCCCTTTCACACTAGCTATATACTGACTTTTACTGTGACCTTACCATTAGATGCCCTATAGCAGCTACATTTAGACTGCACAATCTGATCACATGTGGATTTGTATATACTGATATTACGACATTACTGATATACGGAACTGATACTGTGGACTGTCCCCAATTAATTTTATTATTATTAAATACTGTTTTTATATTTGTCCACTCATCATTTCATTACCTATTGGAGACAGTCTGCCCCCAACCCCTAGGTTAACCCATTGCCCCACTCATCCTCATTCTTAATATATTAACTCAGCCTATCTATAATTGTTAACACTATCCTTTAAGCTGGGGTAACTGAGTGCATGAACGTTTGGGGGCTCCTCCTGCTCTCCCCACTATAGGAGACACCTCTTTGTCAGGGTTTTTCTTTGCCTTAAATTTTTCCCTAGTGTACCGACCCTAACCTCTACTATTAATTCAAGGTCGAGTGGGTATCATGTCTCAGTTTTCGGATATGTGAAAGTTCCTAAAGGGTTAAATGAATTAAGCATTTATCCTATCTGCAATTCAGTGCAATCAAAACTGGCAAAAAAAATAAATGCAATTCCCTTAACAGTAGGAAGGAAACATTGTGAGTGTAAAGTAATATTATATATACACGTCTCTTGTTTGTGTCAGTCACAGCAATATAGTGTTACTGATGCATTTCATTATAGAGGTAGGTCTGAGCTCACCTAATTCTGTTTTCCTAAAATAGCATTGCTGTGTAGTAATTATGAAGCAATGTCTCATCACATTATCTAATATTCAGCTGAAAAATTAAGTGGGGTTAAAGAGTTAAATTAAATAATTTACTAACAGTTAAAAGGAAGAACATGAATTAGATGTGCAAAAACTAAAAAAAAAACTGTGCAGAATTTCCAGCATTAAGCATACTTGGGAAGTCTCCAGATTAGGTCCAGCTGCTTCTTGCTAGATTTTTGGCAGAATCTCTATAACAATTCTTTGGCTTACTGATTTTTAAATGTTTTTAGATATGGCAATCGGTAAAAGCAATAACTAAAAAAATTTACATTTGCATATGTGCATGAATAAATTAAAGGAAAATGTTACATTTCGAATATGCTACACTAAAAAGCAACATTGAGTATACAGTATATTAATAAACTCCTTAATCTACATACTGTATGCTTAAACAGCCAATAGATATAGCAAATGGCCCTCAACTAATGTCCACTCTCCAGATATAAAACAATATAATTTATTACTGTGGAAAGAGACTGTTTGTTATTACTATGCAATAGAGTGAACAGATAGCTCACAAAAATCTGTGTGAGAGAATGATTTCTTGAGATTGAACCAACATAATATTACACAAAAGGACAACTCTAAAGCAGAAGTGATACAGTATTGGGAATAGTGTTAAAATAATAGGGTTTTTAGGCCTCAATAAGGGTTGTTTCCTTAAATAGGCTCACAGTTCTAAATTATAAGAAAAAAACAAAACTGAACTGAGAGATGTAGGCCTAGATGCACTAAGCTCCATTAGGCTAATTAACGTGACGTTAACCCATGTTAACATCATGTTTATGGTAATATTTTGTTCACTAAGTACAGTAACAACGTTAAGCAATGTTCTCTCCCATAAAGAGCATAGCGTAAATGGTAACGGATGTTAGTGATAATGAGATGCAAATGATTGGCAAATGAGGCACTATGACATCATCCCTTATTACCTCAACTCTGTTAAAATGAATGTGGGGATTTAATGTTATGTAAAGTAAGTCATAGATAAACTTGGTATAATTCCCATCCAGGCTGTGAAACAGGGCTTTTGTAGTGTTTTGGTGGGTCTAACTGTATAGTTGGGCATGATTTCAATAACATAGTATTATTCTCCTCTCTCCACTCCAGTAAAAATCCTATTTTTGGGTTTTTATAGGAGCAATGCCAAGACTTACAGAAAGTCATATTATTGTAATCTAATGCAACGTTATCCTACAATAGCGTGATGTTCACCTTATTCTAATGAGATATAGTGCAGACGTTGTTTTTGCAAATAGATAACTTTGCATATACAGTGTGAACTTCTGTTTTAGGTAATGTCACTCTATGCTGGCTGATTTAATGGAGTTTAGTGTATCTATGCCTAGGGGAGTAGAGTAATTTGTAGGTTGTTTGATATTGCTGGTTTCGACAATGGAAAAGAAAGAAGCAAAAGTGTACTTTTTTTTTTTTGCTGAGACTTAAGAATCGAGTGATAGGCTACTAGAAGATAAAGGCTGAGTTAAGAAACACGGATTTTG
The DNA here is from genome assembly GCF_040206685.1 of Ascaphus truei. Lineage (NCBI taxonomy): Eukaryota > Metazoa > Chordata > Amphibia > Anura > Ascaphidae > Ascaphus > Ascaphus truei. The sequence continues at coordinate 45,126 of NW_027454022.1, forward strand.
CATGGCTATGTGTCAAAGGGGCCTATGCACTAAGAGCCGAAAAAACTTATCGCCGTGCAGTTTAAATTGCCATTTTGACAGCGTTGCTATCACGGTATGCATAAATCCCAGAATACCTGTGATAGCAACATTTGCAAAACTGGCGAGTAGCCGGCGACGGGATGATCACCTCTCTGTAAAGGGCTCATCCGGTGATTTCTTTCTGCTGCAGAGAGAGAGCCGCCTCTCCCTGCGCAGATGTTGCCAGAGATCAAACTTTTAAAAAATAAAAGGTAGAAAGTGTATTGTAGCTTGTTTTGATTTCATTTTCCTATTGTTTAGCGTTTATATAAAATAATTTTTTGTGTTGGCTACTGGTGTTAATTGATGTGTTGCACAGTGGTTTTATTAATTAATAGATTTGTTGGCTAGTGGTTTAAATTCATTCATTGATTTGTTGGCTTGTGCTTTTATTTATTTAATTGTGGTGTTTAGGTGTTTGTGTATATGTTTGATTATTGTGTATTTTTGGCCTCCATGCTTTTTGATTAGGGTGACCATTGGCTGCTATAGTGGCTTATCATGCTCATATTTTAATGGTATGATGTACCACTATGACAATTAATTGATACATGGTGGGAATAGTGGTTCCGGGGTAGGTGGTTAGGCCTCCCGGGTGTGTAGCGGGGGAGGGTGGGTTAACCCCTTTATTACTATAGCAGTAATTAACCACTAAGGTGATTAAGTGGTTAGGGACCATTAGATTGATTTTTTTTCTTATATTCTTTCTGGCAACGGAGGACATGGCCCTGCAATATGCTGACGAGGACACCCTTCATGATGGCAGGGGTAGAAATGTTTATTTACTTTATTTATGCTGGCTAATGTTTTATTTTATAATGGGCAAAATGAGCTATTATCCATATCTGTGTCATATCATAATCCGTATTACCCGTATGTGTTGGGGGGCTTGGGGGAGGTTTATTTATTGCAATGTATTCCACTTTTTTTTTGTTTTGCAACATGATTGGTACCGCAGGCCAGCGAGGACCCACAGGGACCAAACGAGGGCCCCCAGACACCTATGGGGACCACCCGTGGACTGCTGTGTGGCCCCTGGACCCCTCGGGGACCACTTGGAGGTCCATGGACACTTGCGGGGACCACCCCGGGGACCCCCGCCAGCCTCTGGTATTAATCCTGTGTATAAAAAATAAATTATGTGGGGGCACACGGGGTGGGTGGGTTGTGTATTTGTGGTTAGTACATATTGTAATGTTTATTGAGGACAGAGGGGGTGAGTGAAGGGCCAAGTACTCGCTTCACGCATCCCTTTCTGTCCCCAATAAAGCTGCTGTTTTTCCTTAACCCTTTCATTGCCTTAGCGGTTAGCCGCTAAGTTAATTAAGTTGCCTGTAAATGCATTTTTATTGCATGGGATTCATGCCAGGGGCCTCTGGTGCTGATATTAATTGGTATCAGCTCTGGAGACCCCGGCATCAACCCATTGCAGGAAAAAATGCTTATCGGCAGCTTCTCACTAACTTTTGGTGACAACTCCTTCCAACTTCTCCTAGCGGGAGGATTTTGAGAGAAAATCTCTATTCTAGAGTTTCAATTAGCCTCGATAAGCTAATCGGGGCTACTAAAATTGTACAAGTTTGAAACCCTGCCGATAAGTGGCTTATCACCGCTCGTTTGGCTTTTTTTTCTGGGAAGAAAAAATTGCTGAAAAGGGCTTTTATCACCGACTTATCGGGGCTTACTGAATAGCAGTAGACTTTTTTTGGCAAAAAGGCCTCGATAAGTGGCTTATTGGTGCTTAGTGCACAGGCCCCAAAGTCTGCATCTTTCGCCATATTTTTATCTGTCTTTTCTTAGCAGTATACATTTCTTCCAGGTCCTTGGGGGCGTAAAAGTTTTGATGCAGCCATAAAATTATTGCACAAAATTTCACATTGCTTTCTGCTGATACACAAACTCTGTGATGTATTTCTGTACTCATGATTTTTGATGTAAAATGTGGCATGTCCTTTATTACATTTACATATTATTCTGTCGTAAAAAGATTGAGAAAATACTATGCAGAATCATAATTTCATGTGATGGCTCTAAAGACCTTTCCTGCATGGCTAATTAGATAATTTCAAGACACTGAACTTTTAAACAGCTTTCCTAAAACCAAGGCAACATATGTTTTTCTTCTTTACCGTTTTCATAGTTTGGTCTCTTGTGAATCCACATACAAATGCTTCCTTCCTTTAGCTGGATCCCCAAATGAAAGACTTCACTTTTTCTGATTGCAGATTGGCCTGCCAAAAAAGAAAAAAAACCTCTATCTGGAGAACATCATTTTAATTTATTTATGGGATACAGATGACAAGGAAGTCTGTCCT
>NW_027454022.1:52500-54231 GCF_040206685.1 Ascaphus truei
GTGTGTGTGTGTGTGTCTGAGAGAGAGTGTGTTTGTGTGTCTGAGAGAGACTGTGTGAGAGTGTGTCAGAGAGAGAGGGTGTGTCAGAGAGAGAGGGTGTGTCAGAGAGAGAGAGAGTGTGTCAGAGAGAGAGAGTGTGTCAGAGAGGGAGAGTGTGTCAGAGAGAGAGAGTGTGTGTCAGAGAGAGAGAGTGTGTGTCAGAGAGAGAGAGTGTGTGTCAGAGAGAGAGAGTGTGTGTCAGAGAGAGAGAGTGTGTCAGAGAGAGAGAGTGTGTGTCAGAGAGAGAGTGTGTGTCAGAGAGAGAGAGTGTGTGTCAGAGAGAGAGAGTGTGTGTCAGAGAGAGAGAGTGTGTCAGAGAGAGAGAGAGTGTCAGAGAGAGTGTGTCAGAGAGAGAGAGTGTGTCCGAGAGAGAGAGTGGGTCTGAGAGGGAGAGTGGGTCTGAGAGTCTGAGAGAGAGTGGGTCTGAGAGAGAGAGAGTGGGTCTGAGAGAGAGAGAGTGAGTCTGAGAGTCTGAGAGAGAGTGGGTCTGAGAGAGAGAGTCTGAGAGAGAGAGAGAGTCTGAGAGTCTGAGAGAGAGAGAGAGTCTGAGAGTCTGAGAGAGAGAGTCTGAGAGAGAGAGTGGGTCTGAAAGTCTGAGAGAGAGAGAGAGTGGTCTGAGAGAGAGAGAGTGAGTATGAGAGTCTGAGAGAGAGTGAGTCTGAGAGTCTGAGAGAGAGTGAGTCTGAGAGTCTGAGAGAGAGCGAGTCTGAGAGTCTGAGAGAGAGAGTGGGTCTGAGAGAGAGAGTCTGAGAGAGATAGAGAGAGTCTGAGAGTCTGAGAGAGTGTCTGAGAGTCTGAGAGAGAGTGGGTCTGAGAGTCTGAGAGAGAGTGGGTCTGAGAGTCTGAGAGAGAGAGAGTCTGAGAGAGAGAGAGTGGGCCTGAGAGTCTGAGAGAGAGAGTGGGCCTGAGAGTCTGAGAGAGAGAGAGTGGGTCTGAGAGTCTGAGAGAGAGAGAGGGCCTGAGAGAGAGAGTGAGTCTGAGAGTCTGAGAGAGAGTGAGTCTGAGAGAGAGTGAGTCTGAGAGTCTGAGAGAGAGCGAGTCTGAGAGTCTGAGAGAGAGTGGGTCTGAAAGAGAGAGAGTCTGAGAGAGAGAGAGTCTGAGAGTCAGAGAGAGAGAGAGAGAGAGAGAGTCTGAGAGTCTGAGAAAGAGAGAGAGTCTGAGAGAGAGAGAGTGGGTCTGAGAGTCTGATAGAGAGAGAGAGTCTGAGAGAGAGAGAGTCTGAGAGAGAGAGAGTCTGAGAGCCTGAGAGAGAGAGTGAGAGTGGGTCTGAGAGTCTGAGAGAGAGAGAGTCTGAGAGAGAGAGAGTGGGTCTGAGAGTCTGAGAGAGAGAGTGGGTCTGAGAGTCTGAGAGAGAGAGAGTGGGTCTGAGAGTCTGAGAGAGAGTGGGTCTGAGAGTTTGAGAGAGAGAGTGGGTCTGAGAGTCTGAGAGAGAGAGTGGGTCTGATAGTCTGAGAGAGAGAGAGTGGGTCTGAGAGTCTGAGAGAGAGAGTGGGTCTGAGAGTCTGAGAGAGAGAGAGAGAGTGGGTCTGAGAGAGAGAGAGAGAGAGTCTGAGAGAGAGTGGGCCTGAGAGTCTGAGAGAGAGAGAGAGTGGTCCTGAGAGTCTGAGAGAGAGAGAGAGAGTCTGAGAGAGAGAGAGAGAGCCTGAGAGAGAGAGAGTCTGAGAGTCTGAGAGAGAGAGAGAAAGAGAGAGA
>NW_027454022.1:54431-94431 GCF_040206685.1 Ascaphus truei
CAGAGAGAGAGAGAGAGAAGAGAGAGAGAGAGAGAGAGAGAGAGAGAGAGAAAGAGTGGGTCTGAGAGTCTGAGAGAGAGTGTGGTCTGAGAGAGAGAGAGAGAGAGAGAGAGTGAGTGGGTCTGAGAGAGAGAGAGTCTGAGAGAGAGAGAGTGGGCTGAGAGTCTGAGAGAGAGAGTGGGCCTGAGAGTCTGAGAGAGAGAGAGAGAGAGAGAGAGAGAGAGAGGGTCTGAGAGTCTGAGAGAGAGAGAGTGGGTCTGAGATAGAGAGAGAGAGAGAGAGAGAGTCTGAGAGAGAGAGTGGGCCTGAGAGTCTGAGTGAGAGCAAGAGAGTGGGCCTGAGAGTCTGAGAGAGAGAGAGAGAGAGTGGGCCTGAGAGTCTGAGAAAGAGAGAGAAAGAGAGAGAGTGGGTCTGAGAGTCTGAGAGAGAGAGTGGGTCAGAGAGAGAGAGAGAGAGAGAGAGAGAGAGAGAGAGAGAGAGAGAGAGAGAGAGAGAGAGAAAGAGTGGGTCTGAGAGTCTGAGAGAGAGTGGGTCTGAGAGAGAGAGAGAGAGAGAGAGATAAGAGAGAGAGAGAGAGAGAGAGTGAGTGAGTGAGTGGGTCTGAGAGAGAGAGAGTCTGAGAGAGAGAGAGTGGGCCTGAGAGTCTGAGAGAGAGAGAGAGAGTGGGCCTGAGAGTCTGAGAGAGAGAGAGAGAGAGAGAGATGAGAGAGAGAGAGAGAGAGAGAGAGTGGGTCCTGAGAGTCTGAGAGAGAGAGTCTGAGAGAGAGAGAGTGGGGCCTGAGAGTCTGAGAGAGAGAGAGAGTGGGGCCTGAGAGTCTGAGAGAGAGAGAGAGAGAGAGAGAGAGAGAGAGAGAGAGAGAGAGAGAGAGAGAGAGAGAGAGAGAGGGTCTGAGAGTCTGAGAGAGAGAGAGTGGGTCTGCGAGAGAGAGAGAGAGAGAGAGTCTGAGAGAGAGAGTGGGCCTGAGAGAGTCTGAGTGAGAGCAAGAGAGTGGGCCTTAGAGTCTGAGAGAGAGAGAGAGAGAGAGAGTGGGCCTGAGAGTCTGAGAAAGAGAGAGAAAGAGAGAGAGTGGGTCTGAGAGTCTGAGAGAGAGAGTGGGTCAGAGAGAGAGAGAGAGAGAGAGAGAGAGAGAGAGAGAGAGAGAGAGAGAGAGAGAGAGAGAGGGTCTGAGAGTCTGAGAGAGAGAGAGTGGGTCTGAGAGAGAGAGAGAGAGTCTGAGAGAGAGAGTGGGCCTGAGAGTCTGAGAGAGAGAGAGAGAGAGAGAGAGAGAGAGAGAGAGAGAGAGAGAGAGAGAGAGAGAGAGATAGTGGGTCTGAGAGTCTGAGAGAGAGAGAGTGGGTCTGAGAGAGAGAGAGAGAGAGAGAGTCTGAGAGAGAGTGGGCATGAGAGTCTGAGAGAGAGAGAGTGGGCCAGAGAGTCTGAGAGAGAGAGAGAGTGGGCCAGAGAGTCTGAGAGAGAGAGAGTGGGCCTGAGAGTCTGAGAGGAGAGAGAGTGGGGCCTGAGAGTCTGAGAGAGAGAGAGTGGGCCTGAGAGTCTGAGAGAGAGAGAGAGAGAGAGAGAGTGGGCCTGAGAGTCAGAGAGATAGAGTGGGTCTGAGAGTCTGAGAGAGAGAGAGAGAGAGAGAGAGAGAGAGAGGGTCTGAGAGTCTGAGAGAGAGAGAGAAAGTGGGTCTGAGAGTTTGAGAGAGAGAGAGAGAGTGGGTCTGAGAGTCTGAGAGAGATAGTGGGTCTGAGAGAGAGAGTGGGTCTGAGAGTCTGAGAGAGAGAGTGGGTCTGAGAGTCTCGAGAGAGAGAGTGGGTCTGAGATCTGAGAGAAGAGAGTGGGTCCTGAGAGTCTGAGAGAGAGAGTGGGGTCTGAGAGTCTGAGAGAGAGAGTGGGTCTGAGAATCTGAGAGAGAGAGTGGGTCTGAGAGTCTGAGAAGAGAGAGTGGGTCTGAGAGTCTGAGAGAGAGTGGGTCTGAGAGAGTAGAGTTGGTCTGAGAGTCTGAGAGAGAGAGTGGGTCTGAGAGTCTGAGAGAGAGTGGGTCTGAGAGAGAGAGTGGGTCTGAGAGTCTGAGAGAGAGAGAGTGGGTCTGAGAGTCTGATTTCTCTCCCCCCTGCCCAATTTCTGTGTACGTGTGTGTGTGTGTGTGTGTGCGCGCGTGTGCATGTGCGTGCGCACAGACACCAACCCGCAGTCAGTCATAGTCACCCACCACCCAAGAGTCAGTCAGTCACCCAAAGAGAAGCAGTTCCAGCCATCACATTAGTGGTGAGTTCATTAAATGTTTGACCAAATATAGCAGGCTAATTTTTAAGTTGATAATTTTGTATGGCCCTCGAATGATTTTATAAATATCAAAATGGCCCTTGGCAGAAAAAAGGTTCCCCACCCCTGATCTATGGATAGCAGTGGTAATGTCTATAGTAGCAAAGTAATGAATACCACCCACCACGGAATGTCCATAAAAACAAAAATAATAAAAAATTATTATCAATTAACTCTTCTAAGTGTTCAAAAATATATATACAGTGTGGTAAAATACACCAGTACTAAGGTACATAGACTGGGAGTGTAGAGACTATAGTGTAACAGACACAGAGACCAACATAGTACTAAACTGTTAGTGTCTCAAAACCTGAACTGACTGAACAGGGTAATAATGTGTTGCAATATTATACACACACTATTAGCTCACTATTGTATACTGATAATATAATGCAATGTAACAGTTTATAGTGATCAGCCTATACCAACATGCATAATAATGAGCCATTTGTGTCAATATCTAGCTTGTGAAATGTAACAGCATACCACAGTTTCACTCCTAATGGAGAAAAATGTATATGCCTGGATACAAAACAGCACTCTATGATCATAACACTAGATCCTTAGTTGGATAGCAAGTAGTGTAAATAGGCTATGTGAGTATTCTTAGTACCACACAGCATTTCATTTAGTTATTATACTTCAGCCTAATTGAGTCTCTTTCAAGAACACATTTGTAAAAGATCCGTGGTGCAAGAATGTATATCGCTATACAACTGTGTCTTCCGTTGTCAGCGTGCATCTAGCTGTAAGGAATTGGGGAAAACGTCCTCCGCTGCATGTTCCCTCCTTACCTGCTGCTCCACAAACCTCTGCGCTTCTTACAGAGCATGCGCGCCCACAGAGAACTTTCAATGTTTCTACGGAGCTTGGCTCCGCCCCCCTGCTCATGATGCGCGTCCGCCACGCGCGGTACGTACACGTGAAATATGTGCATCACTCCCCAGCTACAGGTCAATCTTCATTATCACTCCCACCTGTCTCCTGCACCTCCCAGCCTATCCCTGCCTTCGCAGAGGCCGCTCCTCCACTCCACTCCCTGTCTCAACGGTCACATCCCTTTACTTATGCTCAGCCATTCCCTTCATTCTTTGTCTGAGCATAGTTCATGGTAGCCTTGTGGTTCCACGTCCCTGTTCCTGCTGCGTTTGTGTTGTACCTTGCCTTACCTTGCTTTGCTTTCTGATCTCCTGTGTACCGACCCGGTTTGACTGCGGACCCTTCTCTGGATACCGACCCAACTTGACTGTGGACCCTTCTCTGGATACTGACCCCATCTTGCCTCTGACCTTCCGTACATCTCCATCCCTGACCACGGCACTCGTACAAACTACTATCCTCCTGGCTCCTACCTTTGACCACGGCACCCTGGACACAGACTACTCTCCTGGCTCCTACCTCCGACTGCGGCTAGTATCAAGACTAATCTATCTTCCCCACCCTTATACTCACCCTTTATATAATTAATGAGCATATATATATATATATATATATATATATATATATATATATATATATATATATGTTTATGCATGAGTGTGTATGTGTGTATGTATATATATATATATATATGCAGTGTTCGACAAACCTATACATTTGCACGCCCCGGGCGAGTGGATTTAACATCGTGGCGAGCTCCTATTGGCCCAAGCAGCACACGTGTGGTACTAGGTGGCGAGTAGATTTTTTTGTTCTGCGAGTAGATTTTTTGGTGATTTGTCGACCACTGTATATATGTATATGTATATGTATATGTATGTATATGTATGTATATATACACAGCCATCCAAACATGTATACTGACATGTATTCACTAATATGAAAGCCCAATTGTACCATTAAACTGTTTTGACAGGTGACATGTCTATTAGCCGCAGTTCACCTTTTGGTTACATCTTCAGACACAGTTAAATATTTTAATGGTAGCTGTGGACCGTACTGACCTTTTGAGCGGCCCAATTAGATTTAGGACACTCCTACATATGGTCACATACAGTGTGAGGGTATGTAAGCATTTACTATCATGCAAGGAGACATGGCTGTATATGGGTGGTTGCTTAAATGTGGATACATGCGCAAGGGACTCTGTACTGGTGTCATTGATACTACACAATATGATATTAGCCCACATTTCATAGCTATTTGCGCTATATAGTGCAAATATGTATTACTAATCCTATTACTATCCGGACAAACATGTTTACAGATCAGTCTGGCCCCTCCCTCCAATGAAAGGCTGACTTGTGTGGCGATACTTATTTTAATTAGGCATGCCAGTACACGCCCCCGCTCCACCCCCAGGAAGCTCTATTTAAACTTACCTATGACCAGGTAACATAGCTCCTCCACCCCTGAAGAAGCGCATCTCTGCGTGACACGATCGTCGGGTCTGGTTGGCGTCGCAAACTATGAAGTCACACTGTGGGGACTGATACCTGATACTGACTATGCTGGATGCACGCTGACAACAGAAGACACAGTTGTATAGCGATATACTTTCTTGCACCACTGATCTTTTACAAATGTGTTCTTGAAAGAGACACAATTAGGCAGAAGTATAATAACTAAATGAAATACTTTGTGGTACTAAGAATACTAACGTAGCGCATTTACACTACTTGCTATCCAACTAAGGATCTAGTGTTATGATCATACAGTATAGTGCTGTTTTGTATCCAGGCATATATATTTTTCCCCATTAGGAGTCAAACTGTGGTATGCTGTTACATTTCACAAGCTAGATATGAACACAAATGGTTCATTATTGTGCTACTATTATTAGGGCTGTGTTTTCCTTCTTTTATCTATGGCTGACTAACACTACTAAACATAGATACATATGGCTAACCACTGTGCTACTGTTATCAATACTGTGCTTACTTGCTTGTTGGTATAGGCTGATCACTATCAACTGTTACATTACATTATGTTGTCAGTATACAATAGTGAGCTAATAGTGTGTGTATAATATTGCAACACATTATTACCCTCTTCAATCAGTTCAGGTTTTGAGAGACTAACAATAAAGTGTACTATTTTTGTCTCTGTGTCTGTTACACTATAGTCTCTGCACTCCCAGACTATGTACCTTAGTACAGGTGAATTTTACCTGACTGTATATATATTTTTGAGCACTTAGAAGAGTTAATTGATAATACATTTGTATTATTTTTGTTTTTATGGACATTCCATGGTATTCATTACTTTGCTACTATAGATGGTTGAGTGCAAGTAAAGGGGCTTCTTTTTATTGATCATCTTTTTGATCGATATTTTCGCTATTATTACCCCCTTCCCTTGCACCCCACAAATTTGTTCTCCCTAGAGAGTATTAAGGTTGAGCGGTTGGTCATTATCTCTTTTTGCCCCTTAGACAGGGACACTGCTCTATTAGCTGATTATTGTTAAGGACACAACAGAGGATGCCACACAGCAGTTGCGGCCTGTGGTCTGGGACCAGACCACCACCACAAGGTCTAGAGATTATCTTCATGGTGGGACCCTCCAGCTGGGTACCACCCCATGTGGAGGCAGACTCATCGCTGACGTAGATGGCATGGGACCGGATGGAACCCTGTTTTCAGTTGATGCTACTGGGTGTTTGAGCACCCAGCAGGTATACAACCATCTACAAAGTGCACCAACTATAACACTGTGGGCAGTGCTGTCACACACTTCTGGGTGGTTGATAACTGTGGACACCAGGTTGGGTAGGTGCCCAGGGCACCTCTGTACATTGGGTGACATTCTCACCATGGTGTGGACTATGTTGATGGACAGTGGTATTTAGGTGTGCGAGACCTAGTTATACCTATTGTGGTATTATCCTTTTCATGTCAGTAAACCTGTTCTTACATACTCTGTGTGTACTTATTACATTGGGTCCTGTGAAGGGGTTATCCAGCGCTGTCAGGATCCCTCACAGGTGGAGGTGCTGTTGCCAGACGATCCAGGTACACCCCAGGCTCCCAGCAGCAGAGGTTCAGGCCTACTCTGAGCCGCAGGTAAAGCACCACACACTTATTAGCCGCCATATCTCCTATAGGGTGGGGGAAAATGCGCTAGACTCATAAAATCAGAACCATAATAAGACCCAGTTACTAAACTTTATGGGTGCTTGTTCATTGTGTGCCTCATTTTATTATTCAGGTACATCTTATATTTTAAAATAAATCTATAAACTAAAAGGGCTGCTTATTAACAGCTCCAAAGGTTAGAAAATCATGACAGTATGGCTTCAAACCCTGCATCTAAATTATCAAATGAAAGATAAAATTCTGTCAACTGGATCTTTTTTCTTTAATGAACCTACTGCTGTTTGTTGTAACAGGTTAGCAAACAGTACACTTTGACAAATAACCCCCACACTGTGACATGGTCTCTCAAGTGTAAGATTGCATTTATGGCCATTACATCTTCCATAGCCATCACTCCTGGTGGCCCCCAACTACAGCAAGGCGTTCCTGACGTTTGGCATCGGCGAAATCCTCAACCAGTTGGAAAAGGATGGGGTTGAGCACTCTGTTGTTTATTTGAGCCCTGGGCTGCTAGATCGGACAGTTGCCTATGCTACAATAGAGATAGGGTGCTTGCCAATTGTTTAGGCTCCCCATAAGCTGCAGCCTTACATTTATGGTCCAACTTTCATAGTGGTTACGGTCCACAACCCCCTGATTTGGCTACACCTTGTGCCTTGAATGAAACTTTTAAGGCAGAGCTTTGTCTTTCAAGAGTATGATTTCTCGATCCAACATAAATGGCAGTGACCACAGCTATTCCGATGGGCTATCTTGGCAGGACAACCTTAGTCCGGTGAAACAGCCAAAGACTCCCATCCACCAAGGAGGTCAGCCCATTGGGTCAGCTAACCAGGGATCTCACCTTGAGTGGGGAAGTGTAATGGAAGGGGCAGTGGGCACAATACTTGAAAGGTCAAGACTGCTCGTTGCCCCTATCTGACAAGGTTCAGGGTCAAAATAGCCATCTTTGGGCTGCAGAAGGTCTGCCAGCACTGTTAATAAATTATCCCCAGTTGGCCATCTGTGTGTAGTTTTTAATATGTATTTTTGTGGTTTCTGTGTAGTTCAGTGTGACCATTGTCAAGTGGATAGTATACAATCAGTTTGGGACTAGCCTTTGCATGGGGCAAGGTGCAGTATCTCTTGACAATGGTGAGGTGAGAAGGGCTAGCCCTCCTGAAGGGCAGGTACATCCTCTAAAAGCAAAGCATTGATATCTCCATAACAACCAGGAATCTACCCCTGCGATCATTTGAAACTGAGACATGGGTCCTAGCCCCGTCGGCTCGATTTCCATTGGTAGGGACAATTTCCCATGCTCCCATAACCCCTGTCACTGTAATTCGGTCGCTGCCCATGGTCCTGATTGGTCTATCCGAGAGAGCCCTTGGCTCATAGTTGGCTCAGCGGAAGACAGGTCTCGGCTGATTGGTTGGCACCCGGTTCTCCATGTTTTCAGATGGAGGTCAAGTTTCTATACAAGACAATGCTGATCAAGGCTCCATAGCTTTTCATAGTTGGTCTCTGTGACTAGAGACTAACTGGAAAGTGCACTGTGGACCAGAGGCGGGTATTCTGAGTTACTGCGATTACTGAATGGACGTTTCAAGGTGACATCCATGGTAAGCAAGCTTTAGCAGTGCCTTACACCTAGCAAACTAGGAGTCCCATGTACCCTGAGTTTGTGGTGAATTAGTGCCTTGTTTTTTGCCATATGTTGCTCCCTGTTTGTGACGGCCAGAATAAAATATTGTTAACTTTTAACTACAGTATTATGTAACTCTCTAATTCTGTCTGGTGTTTGCAATCCCTGTGAAGGTCTGGTCTACTGTGGCAAACCAAATCTAGATGCCTCAGTGTAAGAATCTCCAACATGGATGACCCTGACTTTGCTGCATCTATCAATATAGCCACTGAGGCAGGAAGTAAGCCTCTGCTTGAGGTGGATTGCTCAAACCTGTCATCTCCCTTTATAAGGCTTCCATTCCCTTCTATACTTGCCTGTGCAAGGAACTCCCTACCTTGTCTACCTCTGGAACCTCTGCTCGATGGTTCACTTGCCTCAGACCCCTGCTTGCCTCCCGACTTCTGTGCTTTTCTCCAGCCCTGACCGGAACTGTGACTATGACCATTCTGCCTTTCTCCTGCCTCAATCTTAGTATTGTTACCTCTACTCAGCCGCTGCATCCTGCCCTGACCCTAGAACCGTACCCCAGCTGCTGAGGCAACCCTTACGCGGATTCAGCAAGGGCATCGCCTGGTGGGCCGATACATATTTAACTTAGGATGTTGGCTGTGGACTCTGAAATGAGGGAGCCCTGAAATCCGCCTTCTGTCTAGATCTCTCTGAAAGGCTCAAAGATTAGACATCTTGGCAGACATAGAAGGACTGATTTCTCTCAGAATTTCCTTGGACATCCACATAGAACAGAGGCATCTGGAATGGGGGCGTGACCATAAAACAAAGCTAGTTCCTCCAACTCTCTTTTTTAGAATCACCAACTGATAAAGCGAATCCATATTATTGGGAGGTATACGTCTGTCGGAGAAAGTGTGGTACTTCCGACGTACTACCGGGTTGTGTCTTTTCAGTGACATGAAGGGAGGGGCATATGGCTCGGTGTTGCCAAAAGAAGCCGGGAAGATGCCAATGCCTAGAGATGGTTGGAGGAACTTCTCTGGTACATTAAATTTAATTCCTCCATCTTGCCGTCTGATGTTAATCATCTGCCTATCTAGGCAAGGGCGCTCCGTGTCTACTCGGACTCTCGTGAACTCGGTGCCACTCTCGTGACCCTGGATAGCAAACCACTGGGTTCTGGCATTATTCCTCGGAGACTTCTCTGTTCACAGCTACCTTTAGGGTTTTTCACCACAAGACTTTGCAGCTGGATTTTATTCAGTCCCCAGTCACCGATACGCAAGGACTCCTATAGCTGTGGGCTCACAACCCAAAGATCGACTGGGCTTCAGATTAGGTGATGGCTTGGGCCCCATCCTGTATGTCCAAATGTCTGGTCAGTCCACACTCATTTGGGAACACTCTTTGCTTTGGACGAGAAGCATTTTGGGGCGTTTCTTCCATCCATCTGGATTTTCTGGACGTCTTCAATAAAAATCAGGAGGGGAGCCACCTTTTAAATGTTCTTTTGACTGTCCAATTGATCAGCTCCTTGGGATTCATGATAATCGCCTAGCTATATTGGACTAGAAACTAGATGCCGGCTTTGCTGCAGACCATTTTGTGGTTGATTCAGCACATCTAGTACTGCTCCTAATCCCCTCCCAGATACCAAAAATAGCATGAGTCTGCAAACACATAAAACATCCTTCGTTTTGGTACAGGGAGAGAATCCTAATCTGTACTTCAGATCAGGCTTCTTGGAACCTGCTCTCTTGCAGATTGTGACTCTCTAAACAGGGTGCCTGCTGCCTCTCTTTTAACCTCAAGTCCCAAACAAGTGTTGATTGAGATCCAATACCTGGACTCTAACAAACCTAGAAGCTAAGATGTGGTCTCTTGAGCCTGGAACAATGAGTGAGCTTAACTCTTTCATGTCCTATCTTCCTACACACCCTATATACTCCCTCACATACCTCTCCTCTCAGAGTGTTACTCCATGCACACTCATTATCTGAAAATTTCCTCCCTTCCCAGGAAAACAAATCTGCATTGAGGTGCAGTCTACCTCCCCTATGCTGGACCCATAAAGAGAAGGGTTGAAGGGTGAGCTACCACCACTTGACTCTGGAATTGGTGTCCTTCATACTATGAAGCCACTCCAGTTACAAAGGTAAAAAGGTAAAAAAATACCTAAGGAGATAGTACCTGAGTGCCAATATAGCTCATTTTTCTGCCAAGCATTCCTTTTCTCTTGCATGCTTGTTCATTTTTTAACAGCTTTCTACTGAGGTAGAGAATAGTACATTCGCACTTATCTCTTGGAACAAAATGATCCCTAAACCCGCTTCTTCAGCATCTGTCTGCAGAACGAAAGGTTAACAACAAAGTCTGGGCTTTGTAGAACTGGTTCTCAACAAGTTGTTTTTTTCACCCGCCTCTCCTGGGCCTGGAACAGTGAGTGAGCTTAACACTTTCACTCCCCAGCTTCCTATATGCCCTATACACTCTCTCACAATAGTACATTGTTTCCAATTCTACACATCCTCTCCAACACCTGTTAGAGGCATTCGAAAACATTTTATGGAGCGTCACAGGAACCATATATCATCAGAAAATAATCTTATACCCATTATCTTTCATATTTGTACAAATCAAGTTTTTTGAGGTATTGATGAATATAGCTTCCCAATCCCCATTCTGAGCCAAGTTCCTTCTCCAAATTTGACATGTGAAAAAACATGAAAACCTGGATGAATTTGGGTTAAAATAGAGAAATAAACAAATCAAGTTAAAAAAAATATCATACAGATGTAGCAGACATTATTGCTCCTGCTGGCGCACTCTAGCGACACACACAACCCGCCAGCGAGAGCAGACACCATTGTGTCTGCATTAGCCGCATGTGAAAAAGGGAAGGGACTAAAGTGTTATTTAAGCCGCTGGTGCATGCCAGCAAGTACGGTAACATCTGCTATAACTGAATATGCATTTTTTATTGCAGTACATGCTTATATTTATATAAGCCTTACCTTGTTCACTACTTTAAATTAAGTAATTTATTCTATGTTTATATGTACAACAAAAACAGGATTGTGACAAATATCATGGAGAAGTAAGATATTTGCTGGCGCGAACAGAGCCAGCACACCAGTCTGACGGAGGCAGCAGAGGGAAGAGGTAGTGTTCCAGGTGCCAGTATACCCTGGACTAGGCCATACTTCCCCCGCAGGCCCCAGTTAGGCCCAGAGTCACCCAGCAGATACAGTATTGTATTGGCCCCAGATAGGGACACTCCCCTTAGTACTGTGATAGTAGTACTTCAACTATGACAGGACGGCCGCGCAGTGCCCTGCGGTCTGGGACCAGGGCCCACCATAGACTAAACAGGAGAAACTCCTGCTAGAGCTTACCCACAAGGCGGATAAAACCTGTAAGGCGAGAGGTGATTTTGCAGACCCCGCATCGTGGGACCACGACTGCGGCCCTGCTAACCCCAGATCTCCACATTACCCTGGTCGTAGCCAGGAAGGTTCCACCGTGCACTACCACATCTCAGGGAGGGTAGCGCTTACTTCATACACTTTGGGGTGGGCTCTGTTCCGTGGATACTGGGTCGTAAGTGTCCGGGGCACACTCCGTACTGTGGGGGGACATTGGTGTGATATGTGTTGTTGTTGTTGTTGTTGTTGTTGTTATTGTATTGTTATAGTGTGTTACAGTAAATACCAGTCAAATTCCACCACCAGTCTAAGTTCTTTTAAAACTAAGGCTGTCTCACATTTTAATCTGGTCTGTAACTGTTACATACTGCTGCGGCTCATCTGAGTCTAACACATTGCCGGTTTTTCCCTGGCTTTTTCCTGGAATGCGACGCACTTCACCTGGAGCATGCTGCATTCATTTTGCGTTCTCAGCCAAAGGTCATGTGCGGTTGACGCGCGGTTGATGCGTTTATTGAGAATGGTTCGGATTTAATAGGTTGCAATTCTTCGCGTGCCCACCAGATGGCAGATATTCATGAATTGTAATGCGCATGCGCTTCAGTAATGTGTCAACTTGCAGGTGTTTCGTTTAAAAAATATACCACAGTGTGCTATTGTAACTTGGCCTTGAGACTGAAGGAAGAGGTTGCAAAAATGTATCAATTTAGGATTTTCATATTAAAGAAAGACAAAGACCAGTTTCGGTTACAGTATTCTCCAGAGACCCGCAGCCCGCCATGAGTGTTCAAGTGCAGCCCGTTTTCCAAAAACCCGACAGAAGTTATGCGTATTTGATATGGGTCGCGATTAATGCAACAGATGATAAGAAGGCAACAGTTGTTCAAATTTATCAGTATTTTATCAAAAACTATGACTTTTACAAATTTTCGCCAGCTCCTCATACGTGGAAGCGTGCAATAAGGAAAAGGTTATGTAGCGATCCCTGTTTTTATTGTATTGAGACACAATTTGTTGGAGGGTATTGGTGTGTATCACCAGCTTTTTCCTGTATCTATCATCATTATGACGGCAAAAGGCGAAGGGTCGTGTTAAAACCAACTAAGAAACGACAGTCGCTGCCAAGCAATGCACCAGCACCGGCTTCCAATAACGGTCCCACCGTCAGTGACAACCCTGAGCCTGAGCCGGATTTCACGTGCAGGTTCAATCAAGCTTGCATGTACCTAAGCGATTTCCAGCCTCATCAGCTGACTACAGGTGGAGTAGTCCCGCTGCAAACTATCGACGTGGATGATCAAGAATGCTGGACTGGCAGTGGACCGGCGCCGGCACCAGCTGAATGGGAAATTCTATGGTGAGTATTGTTGCCATATTATTTTCTGTGTTTTTTTTATTTTGATAATACAGTATCAATATTGGTGTGATTCAAAAGTCAAGCGATTCTCCTGTAAGCAATATTATTGGCTTAGCGGCTTCTACAGTATGTAGAGGGAGAAAGGGGGTGGCCCGGTATTAAAGGGGTTGCACCCCATATGGCCAATCCCTGACCTCAGCAGGGAGACAAGGGGTTAACTGGACTGCGGTCCAGGGATGAGGTTCGCACCTTGTTATACCTTGAAAATGTATGTTCCCCTGTTCCCATGTTTCACCTTTAATGTTGTTTCCCAAGGCTGGGATAAAATCCTGCAGAGATTCCTTTGCAAAAAGGGAAGCAGATGGTCAGAGGGGTGACCCAATGTCTAGGAACCAAGTATTGGTCAAACGACTCTGCCACTATAATTGTTACCTGAGGGCGGAGGAAAATCAAACTGGAGTGGTTTGTAAGTGTTATGTCTACACCTACAAACAATGAAGCTCCTGCCAGCTACTTCATTTTGTAGACTGATCGTCGAGCCTGATTTAATTATGGGGCTACAGAAATAAGACACTCAGAGTCCCAGTACACATGGGCTAACTAGCTGGAGGGCATGGGTTAATCTGTGTCTCCACGTTAGGGATTGGATACAGATAATTGTTCACAAATAGTCTGTATTCAATGTTAAGAATAGGGTTACACAGGTATATAAACTGTGTCAACCCTACAGTTTTTAGTTCTTCTTCTGATACCATCTTGAATGTCACTGGATTGCTGGAGAATTGCTAGCTGATACTTCTCCATTCCCCAACCCTAAGTAAGTGTTACCTTCTTGTCTGTTAATTGTACTATATTGCTGTGTTCACCTTATTTAAGGAATAAATTATATTTTATTATATCTAAGCCTCGTTCAGTTCAACCCAGATATTTGGTGTTCATTATATCTTGTCATAAGCTACCGTGACAAGCTCTATAATTAACTGGTGGCAGCGGCGGGATTGAACTGAACCTGTATTACAGTGTATTGTAATTACCCTGTAATATAGTGGGAACTCAAAGGGAATTGCGTTCCTGGGACTAAAGATATTGAACACACAGTAGTGCAACAGTTAACACAAGTTGTAACACCACCACCGTGAACCATGAGCGAGGCTGAAGGCTCATCCAACATGAGGACCCGAGCTCAGCTGAAGGACAAGTGCCGTGAATATGGACTGCCCTATGAGAACCAGAAGGTCGCAGACATGGGTGACATCGGTCTGATGGGTGACACCGGACATCGGTGACTATGAAGCCCGGCTTGCAGAGCCTCAGTATACGGCTCAGCTTGCCTTTATACAGCCACCCGGAGATCAGGGAAGGGACCCAGTGCCGGGGCGGCGGAATCTCGGGGAGGGAACGAGTGCACCTCCCGGGAGCAGTGCAACAGGAGGGGTACTGGTTGCTGCGGCTACCAGTCCGTTCACCCCTGAAATTTTGGCACTGATTACTGCATGGGGAGACAGAGGGACACCGGAGGAGCGGCTGCAGTTTATCACTATGGCAGTGAACAGACCCGCTTATTGCCCCCCTGTCCAACCCAACACAGATGAACTCAAACTGGATCAGCACAGTCTCACCAAGTTCGTGGAAGGTACTGATCAGATCGACAGTTTTCTAAAGAACTTTGAGACACAGTGTCGGCGGTAAAAAGTGCTTCCCCAGCATAGGGTTGCACGTTTGGACCCCTTACTGTCCGGATTGGCTAAGCAGATGATGATGGCGCTTCCAGATGAGTATGCTGATGACTATGACCACCTGAAAGAACTGTTATTGTTTCAGTATGGTTTTACCCCTGTAGCCTACCGGGGTAAATTCCAGCAGGAAGAGAGGCAGCCCCAGGAGTCCTATGTTACCTACGTGACCCGCATGGCTTTGTACGGGATACGCTGGGTGGAGGGCTATGAGGCATGGACTTACCAATGCCTGCTGGACCTCATCTTTCAGGAGCCGCTCATGCAGCAGTGCCCGCCGGCGGTGAGGGCTTGGTGTACGACAAGAAGCCCAAGACTTACCAGGACGCAGCGAGGCTTGCAGATGACTATGTGGCTAGCCGAGCTCTGATGACCGCCAAAGCAGTAGCCAAGGCGGCGGTGGCGGCGGCACCGGCCAGAAAGTCTGCCAGTACCTCCCAATGGACTCAGAAGCCACCTGCGGGCAGCAGTCCACCGAAGGCGGGGGAGCTCCGGCACGAGCGCCGGTGCTACAACTGCAACCGCCCTGGTCACATCAGACCAGATTGCCTGGAACCACTGCATTCTGGTGGATCCCATCAGGGGCAATGCACCCCAGATGCAAAGCCGGTAGCCCGCATGCGGGTAGCTTCCACCAAAGACTCCGAACCGGTCATGGAACCAACTCTCAGCGAGACGTCCCATGCAGCACCTGTCCCGGTTTCATCGGTGCCCACAGCCAGGAGCAGAGGACATCTCAGCGTGGACCTGCAGCAGACGGACGGCCGGAGCAGGCATCTCACCCCGGTCACGGTCGATGACCGGCAAGCAGTCGGCTTGCTGGATTCAGGAGCTGCAGTGACCCTGGTCCGACCTGATATGGTCCAGCCAGAGGAATTGATCCCAGGCCCTGGGATACAGATCACTGTGGCTGACGGAGAGCCACGTTTCCTGCAAGAGGCCAAAATCTTTTTGGATTGGGGGGAGGGCCAGGGTGTGCGGGAGGTGGGGGTTTTACCCGGTTTGGATGCTGAAGTTCTTCTTGGCAATGATCTGGGTCAGATGACCTGCACCTACGACCGAGTGCCCAAACCCGCTGCAGTGGCGGCGATTACCCGGAGCCAGACAGCGGCAATGGCGTCGGCGCCAGTCCCCCAGCCTTTGGGACCAACGTTAGCGGAGGGCGCAGATGAGCCTGGGGAGGTAAGCCAGGATCAGTTGCAACCACAGACTGACTTACTGTTCCCCCTCACCCTTCCCCATTCTCTGGACAATGACATGACTGGGGGGTGGCCAGAATTAGGAGCCCAGTTTAGGGAGGCAGTAAAGACAGACCCTACCATGGCCGGCGTGAGACTTCGGGCGTCCGAATCTCAGGGAGGGGAATGCAGTGAGCACTGCCTATGGTATAAGGGACTCCTTTATAGAGAAGAAGGGAACCCAGGGATAGAGGAGGGATTGACCGGTAAGCGACAGCTAATAGTGCCCCAGGGGTACCGACAGCAACTGTTACGGGTAGCTCACTCTATTCCGTTAGCGGGACATCAGGGGGTCAACAGAACGCGAGCCCGGTTATTACAGCGTTACTACTGGCCAGGGGCATCTAGAGATGTAGGCACTTTCTGCCGCTCTTGTGATGCCTGCCAGTGAGTGGGTAAGGCGGGCGACCATGTGAAGGCACCCCTGAAACCCCTACCGATAATAGGGGAACCCTTCCAGAAAGTAGCGATGGATCTTGTAGGACCCCTTATGATTCCTAGCAGGTCAGGGAAGTGCTACATCCTCACGGTGGTGGATTGTGCAACCCGGTACCCTGAGGCGGTAGCGCTTGGCACCATAGATGCCAAGACAGTGGCAGCAGCTTTGCTGAACATTTTTTCTAGGGTAGGTTTCACTAGTGAGATCCTAACCGATCAGGGGTCGCAGTTCATGAGTGAACTGTTACATTGTCTCTGGGATGCATGCGGTGTACAGCACCGGCGCACTACCCCTTACCATCCCCAGACAAACGGATTATGTGAGAGGTTTAACAGTACCCTGAAGCAGATGCATCGGACCTTTAGGCCCAGGGCATGGTTACTGCTTGCTTGCTCCCGCTTGCTTTCGCTTGCTGCTGCTTGCCACTGAGCCCCTACAGCCGCAATTAAAGCGGCTTTAGTAGGGGCTCGCGCATGCTTTTCGTTGCTTGCTGAGGCGCGCTTGAACAGAGCCAACAGTAAAATTTTAAATTCACACGCTGACTCCGCTCACGTGACGCCTCAGCAACCAATGTAAGGAGAGCAGGGAAAAATGAATGTGGTACTTATTGTCTGGCGCCAGCGGAGTGAGTGAGAGTGTGTGTGTGTTGATGTGCGTGTGCGTGCGTGTGTGTGTTTATGTGTGGTGCTGTCAGCCTGCGGGAGATGGAGGGGGCTTGCGCTGCCAGGGGGGGGGAGCGGGTGATGTGCCTCCATCTGCCCGATCCCTGTGGCTGTCAGCCTGCGGGAGATGGAGGGGGCTTGCGCTGCCGGGGGGAGGGGGGAGCGGGTGATGTGCCCCCTTCTGCCCAGTGTGTCTGTGTGTGTGCATGTATGTGTGTGTGTGTGTGTGTGTGTGTGTGTGTGTGCGTGTGTGTGTATGTGTGCATGTGTGTGTGCGTGTGTGTGTGTGTGTGTGTGTGTGTGTGTGTGTGTGTGTGTGTGTGTGTGTGTGTGTGTGTGTGTGTATGTGCATGCATATGTGTGTGTGTGTGTGTGTGTATGTGCATGCATATGTGTGTGTGTGTGTGTGTGTGTGTGTGTGTGTGTACATGTGCGTGTGTGTGTGTACACACACACACACACATATATACACACACACACACAGGTTCCCCAGTGACACACAAACACACAGACCACTTCAAAGTGACACACTCACACAGTGATACCCACCTCCCAAGCGCTTGCTGTCTCCTCTGCAAGGACAGCAAAAAGCTCCTGGTAGAGCGAGCGGCAGCAAGCGAGAGCGAGCGGCAGCACCTAAGCGCTTACTATGTCCAAGGCCTTATAGAGGCGGAGGGGAAAGACTGGGAGATTCATTTACAGCACTTGCTGTTTGCCTACCGAGAGGTACCGCAGGAATCTACAGGCTTCTCTCCCTTCGAGCTACTATATGGCCGCAGGGTACATGGACCTCTGGACCTATTCCATGAGGGATGGGAAGGAGAGGCTACTGCTACTGATGCTTCAGTGATCCAGTATGTAGTAGATCTCCGAGACCGGTTAGAGATGCTCATGGGGGTGGCCCAGGACCACCTCAGGGCCGCTCAGACCAAGCAAAAGCAATGGTATGACCGGTATGCCCATAGCAGAGAATTCATCCCAGGACAGCAGGTGCTTGTTCTCAAACCCACTCGGGAGAACAAGTTGATGGCTGCCTGGTCGGGACCGAACCCGGTTATCCGAACGGTGAATGAGTACAACTACTTTGTACAGGTAGAGCCTGAGAGGCATAAGACATAACACGTCAATATGCTGAAAGAATACAGAGCACCGAATATGGGAGCGGTAATGGCCATTTGTAGCCCACTGTTGGAGGATCCGGTGAGCAATGCTCTGCCTGATCTCCTAGGGGAGGCTAGGCAGGGAAACACTGTGGAGCAGGTAGAGATAGGGGCACAGTTGAGTGCTAGGCAGCAGGTAGAAGCCAGGGACATGCTAGCTAAGTTTAGGGCCCTCTTCACTGACATGCCAGGGACCACACATCTCACAAAACACCCAGTGCACCCAGGGGATCTGCAGCCTCTGCATAAGCATGCTTATAGAGTGTCAGCAGAGGTCAAGACCAGTATGGAAAGGGAAATAGAGGAGATGCTGACCCTAGGGGTAATTACTCCGTCCCAGAGTCCTTGGGCAAGCCCGGTAGTTCTAGTCCATAAGAAGGACAAGACCACCCGGTTTTGTGTGGACTACCGCTTGCTCAATGCTGGGACGGTGTCAGATGCCTACCCCATGCCCCGCATGGATGAGTAACTGGATTAACTCGCGGGGGCAAGGTATCTGACCACTATGGATTTGAGCAAAGGCTATTGGCAAATCCCACTGACCCTGGAGGCTAGGGAGAAGTCAGCATTCATCACTCCAAATGGCCTCTATGAGTTTTTGGTGATGCCATTTGGGATGAAGAATGCCCCGGCTACCTTCCAACGCCTGGTCAATAGGTTACTGGAAGGGATGCAGAGCTATGCCAGGGCTTATTTAGATGACATTGCTGTCATTAGTAATTCCTGGGACTCCCATTTAGGACATGTAGCTGCGGTGCTAGATAGGATCAGGGAGGCTGGGCTTACCTTGAAACCCACTAAGTGTATGGTAGGGATGGCAGAGATGCTCTACTTAGGGCACAGGGTGGGTGGAGGGCACCTCAAACCAGACCCAGCCAAGGTAGAAGCCATAGTTCAGTGGCCTGTTCCAAAAACCAAGAAACAGATCATGGCATTTTTGGGCACCGCAGGGTACTATAGGAAGTTTGTCCCACAGTTCAGCGCCGTGGCCAAACCCCTGACTGATTTGATTAAGAAGCAACTGCCTGTGCTTATCACCTGGACTCCTGCCTGTGAAACTGTGCTTACTGGGGCCCCCATACTGGCTGCCCCAGACTATACCATACTATCCTCATACAGACTGATGCCTCGGACTATGGCATTGGGGCTGTGTTGAGTCAAGTGGGGGACGACGGTAGAGAGCACCCTGTGGTGTACCTCAGCCGAAAACTACTCCCCAGAGATGTGGCCTATGCCACCATTGAGAAAGAGTGCTTGGCCATTATGTGGGCACTCAAAAAACTCCAGCCCTATGTGTATGGAAGGGCTATCACGGTCCTCACAGACCACAAGTTGGCTGCAGAGGGCATCAGGGGAGAATGCCAAGTTGCTAAGGTGGAGCTTGGTCTTGCAAGAATTCGAGTTTACTATTCAGCACAAAAAGGGTAGTGAAAACAGCAATGCTGAAGGACTTTCACATCAGGACTATCCCTCTGAGACTGAGTTCGTTAAGGGGGCCAGCAGTGCCCCACTCCCCGTTAGGGCCAGTGGGCCACAGGTCACCCATTAAGAAGGGGAGGTGTAGAGGGAGAAAGGGGGTGGCCCGGTATTAAAGGGGTTGCACCCCATATGGCCATCCCCTGACCTCACCAGGAAGACAAGGGGTTAACTGGACTGCGGTCCAGGGATGTAGTTTGCACCTTGTTATACCTTGAAAATGTATGTTCCCCTGTTCCCATGTTTCACCTTTAATGTTGTTTCCCAAGGCAGGGATAAAATCCTGCAGAGATTCCTTTGCACAAAGGGAAGCAGATGGTCAGAGGGGCGACCCAATGTCTAGGAACCAAGTATTGGTCAAACGACTCTGCCACTATAATTGTTACCTGAGGGCGGAGGGACATCAAACTAGAGTGGTTTGTATGTGTTATGTCTACACCTACAAACAATGAAGCTCCTGCCAGCTACTTCATTTTGTAGACTGTTCGTCGCCCCTGATTTAATTATGGGGCTACAGAAATAAGACACTCAGAGTCCCAGTACACATGGGCTAACTAGCTGGAGGGCATGGGTTAATCTGTGTCTCCACGTTAGGGATTGGATACAGATAATTGTTCACCAATAGTCTGTATTCAAAGTTAAGAATAGGGTTACACAGGTATATAAACTGTGTCAACCCTACAGTTTTTAGTTCTTCTTCTGATACCATCTTGAATGTCACCGGATTGCTGGAGAATTGCTAGCTGATACTTCTCCATTCCCCAACCCTAAGTAAGTGTTACCTTCTTGTCTGTTATTTGTACTATATTGCTGTGTTCACCTTATTTAAGGAATAAATGATATTTTATTATATCTAAGCCTCGTTCAGTTCAACCCAGATATTTGGTGTTCATTATATCTTGTCATAAGCTACCGTGACACAGTACTGTACTGCAGATACTGAACAATTAGTGGAACGCTAGACGCATGTGCATTGGAACCTTCTTGAAACGCATACAGTATGCGTCATTACATTTCTGGTGGAGTAAGTACAAACACATTTATTTACAAATACTGTACAATGTAGAAACATTTTAAGTCACAGCAATTCAAAACATCAACAGGTGTATGGTTTACTGCTACAGTTGTGAAAACATATATGTATAGAAAGTAAAAACATTTACAGTCAGTCATTATGGTTTACAGTCACATGTTTTAAAAACAAATTCTTTATTCATAAAATATACAAAACGCAACATCTCCTTTATCAAAGAACGGCAAGTCAAACCATATACAGTGGGATGGTGTGCAAAACAGTCTGCACCAATACAGTCCTCGAGGGCAGCAGACAGGCCCGGTTTCCAGGACAACCTTGAAAACTGTGCCTGTTTGCGGCCCTCAGGGACTGGAATTGTGCAGGTCCTGTGTTTGTGTACAGCAAGTTAAAACATTTCTGTATAAATACAAGTTAAAAAACACACAACAACATCTTCTTTATTTAAGTACAGTATACAAAATGCAACATCTCCTTTATTAAAGAAACATACAGTATACAGTACAGTGGGATGGTGTGCAAAACAGTCAGTCAGGCCTGCACCAGTACAGTCCTCGAGGGCAGCAGACAGGCCCAGTTTTCAGGACAACCTTGAAAACCGTGCCTGTTTGCGGCCCTCAGGGACTGGAATTGTGCAGGTCCTGTGTGTGTGTACAGCAAGTTAAAACAGTAAGTTAAATACAGTACAGGTCAAAACATCTCCTTTATTTATTTACAGTAAGTTCAGCAGGTCAGAACATCTCCTTTATTTACTACAGTATGGTCTTACAGTTCCCGTGATTAAACCATAAAGTCCCCCACATTGTCCGTCCATGGCCGATTCCTTGCATGGCGCAAAACGCCATTAATGCAGTCTCGAACGCCTTTCATTACAGGATCTGTAATTGGATAAAAGCGCCACATTTCATCCAGAATGTTCTTTCTTAAATTGGCAGGAAGCGCCTTTTTTACGTGATTTCCGTCGTAGTTCACCGAGTAGGGAACATGGTGCTTAAAAAGTAACAAGGCATACTTGTGGGGTGCACCAGCACTCATCACCCTATACTTCTCCCTGAGTGCCGGTGGCAGATCGCACAGGGTGATGTCAGGCACCGTATCGATGCGAGCGAATGTAGGTCATCTGTGAGCGGGTGTGATTGAGGCGACGGGCGATGGTAGGTTGTCAGGGAGGAAGCTTTCCTCCGGTCTTGGTCGCCGTGTTGCCTCCTGTCGTGGTCTTGACG
This sequence comes from Ascaphus truei, assembly GCF_040206685.1. NCBI lineage: Eukaryota > Metazoa > Chordata > Amphibia > Anura > Ascaphidae > Ascaphus > Ascaphus truei. The sequence goes on from NW_027454022.1 coordinate 76,141, forward strand.
GGGTTGTCATGTCCTCCTCACCGGCATACATGTACACTACATCTTCTGGTGGAGGGGGTGCGCTTGGTGATGGAAGGGGGTCGATGCTCCCATTCATCACATTCATGTCACCCTCCTGCTCTGGCATCGGGGAAACAGGGGCATGAACACCGAGCAAACAATGTATACCCGCTATGTCAGCCTCTATCTTCTCCATCCGTTGATCCATCCGTTGATCCATATCTAGCACCCGTTGAAACCATATGTATCATCCGTTGATCCATATGTAGCATCCGTTGCTCCACATTTAACATGGTCTCCAGAAGCAGATCTATCTTTGCTAGCACAATAGAGTTTCCAGGGAGATCCATACTTATCCCATTCCGCATCCGGTCTAACGAGCTGCTACTTGTGCATGGCGTGTGGACATCTGGATGGATGGGTGCAAAGGAGGATGAGATGGGGGTTCCATGGAGAGAAGCGGCAGCAACATCGAAGAAGGGTGGAGGAGGTGACCTTTGGATTTCCGGGCGAGAAGCAGAGTCGTCTAAGAGCAAAGGAGAAAGTGACCCGTGGATTTCAGATGCGGCAGCGTCGTCGGATAGAACCAGAGAAGATGGCCTGTGGGTTTCCGGGAGGGTGGCGACAGCGTCGAGGACGAGGAGTGCAGAAGACGGGCTGAAGATTTCCGGGACAGCGGCGGCAGAGTCGTCAAAGCGTATGTGAGGAAGTGGTCTGCGGATTCGATGGGTTGGCTGCCAATCGTTTTGTGTCGAGAGTACATCACCGTATATCTTCTTGACATAAGGCTGACGTCTATGAAAAACCTTAGCCTTTGGGGTCAGCAGAAGGTTTTCTTTATTGGCCTTAGCCTATCGCTTTTGCCTTGGCGTGGAAACGGCAACCGCCTTTTGCTTTTTCTGCATGACAGGCACGGCAGAGGCGAGTGGGTTCCTGCGTCTGTAGAATAGGGGTTGCTCCATTGAAGCAGCTGCCACAATGCAGTATCTGTACAAGGGCAAGTTCAGATAAAGATCATCGAGTGGTGGGCTATGCAAAGTGTGTAACCTTTTATGCATGGCGGCGAGGTACAGGTGTTGAAAGTGGGCGTACTCTAATGTGAGTCATTACCGTATAAATACACCATCCATTTTGTGGATTCACTGCACATTGAATACACATCGACTAAACATCGAATATACATTCTTGTGTTTGTATTTCTTTCTACTCGCAGCAATGGTTGTTAATAAGATTTCCAAGGATCTCAGCATGCGAATTAAGGAAATGTACACGAGCGGACACCGAATTGCTGCTATCCAACGCTGGTTAGCTACTTCTGGCCTCGTTGTGCCAGCAACCACCGTGAGCTATCATGCACACGGAAAAAACAGAGAACGCAAATGGGCACCAAGGGTAACTAACGCGTAAGTATATTTATAAAACTTTAAAAAAAAATTAGATCCAAAAATGTACTGTACATCTACAGTACTGTATCTAATAGTTTTTTTATTTCTTTAGATTTATATTACAACAGTATATATATTTTGTATATTTATACTACAACAGTATATATATTTTGTATATTTATATTACAACAGTATATATATTTTGTATATTTATATTTATATTACAATTGTATATATTTTGTATATTTATATTACAACAGTATATATATTTTGTATATTTATATTTATATTACAACAGTATATATATTTTGTATATTTATATTTATATTACAACAGTATATATATTTTGTGTATTTATATTTATATTACAACAGTATATATATTTTGTGTATTTATATTTATATTACAACAGTATATATATTTTGTATATTTATATTACAACAGTATATATATTTTGTATATTTATATTTATATTACAACAGTATATATATTTTGTATATTTATATTAATATTACAACAGTATATATATTTTGTATATTCATATTACAACAGTATATATATTTTGTATATTTATATTTATATTTAATCAGTTTTATATTGCTGCATATTATTAGAACAATATATTGTATCCTCTTGATCTACTGTCTCTAATATTTTTACTTACTGGAATGTTTTTTTTACATTGTAGGGAGACAACTCTTCTGGTGGACAAAATAAGTGAGGGGAATGATAAGAGGAGTGCATTAAGGGTCAAATACACTCTGCAGGAAAATCACAATCTCACTGTATCCGAGACCAGCATTAAGAAGATGAGACGCAGCATTGGATGGAAATATGGACGTGTGAGGTTAGTACTGGACAGTACAGGAGGTAAAAGTGTTGTTTAGGAAACTGTACTGTACCGCTAAAATGATTTATTCCTTGTCATTATAGAGCGTACCCCATGATAAGGGACGCAAACAAAATCAAAAGAGTGGTCCAGGCCCAGGCATGGATCGAAAGTGGGGAAACTTTCCAGGATTGCATCTTCACTGACGAGTCTACTGTGTCGCTGGAGAGATTTGCAAGCTTTGCATTCCGCAAAAAAGGCCGCATATATATGAAGCCGCGGCCAAACACCCCGTGAAGCTGCATGTGTGGGGTGCCATCTCTAGGCATGGACCAGGATGCATTGTCATCTTTGAAGGTAAAATATATCAAATATAATGTAGCCTTATGCACTGTACTTTACTAGTGTAGCCTTAATGTATGCACTGTTCTGTACTATTGTGCAGTTTTTTGAGCACTTTTCTTTCCTTGCTATAGGAATCATGAATAAAGCTTTCTTCCAAGACAACATTGTCCCTGAGATAATGCAATACATCACACGCGAGTTCCCGAATGGTCACCACTTCTACCAGGACAACGATCCGAAGCACACCGCGTCAACAGCGCATATTCTTGAGCGCGGTATCAACTGGGTGAAGACGCCAGCGGAGTAAGTGCGGTGACCGTGTCTCATTTTTTCCCCACTGTTTTTACTGTGTACTGTACTGTATCTCTTAAACTAATTGTCCTTTTTTTCCAATGACAGATCGCCAGACTTCAATCCGATCGAAATGGTCTGGCATCAGCTGAAGGACCATATCCGGAAAGTGGCGAAACCCTCCAAAAAGGACGAGTTGTTGAAAGGCATAATGAGTTTTTGGAACGATGCACTCACCGTGGAACGCTGCAATACATATATTGACCATATTGCCACTGTGTTGCCCATTGTGATCATGCGTAATGGGCAAGCATCAATAAAGTAGTACTGTGCTGTAGTATTGTAAGTACATTATGATACAGGTAAGTATGGCACAGATTTTTTCTTTCCCAATAGTCAGAGTATACAGTAGTTACAGTTTTTTCTTTACAGAGAGAGCAGCACCAGCCATCAGGTTACAATACATAGTATTTAACAGTAGTCAGAGTATACAGTAGTTCCAGTATAGACTTGTTTGACAGTACTAGAGTAACTGCCTACTAACTGCTCAATTTTTTTCTTTCCAGAGAAAGCAGCACCAGCCATGTACAGTAGTACTACACATCACACAATGCCATAATACAGTACGCACATAACTGCACTAATTTTTTGTTTTCTTGTCGTTTCAGGAAAAAGGGTGGCCTGGGGGGAGGTGGGGTGTTATGTCCAGTTTAATCTGTTTGTACAGTCAAATGTACAGTATATAAACAGCAGTAATGATGTACACAAAACCTCTCCTCTCTCAATGAACTACTGTACTGTACACAGAATGAGGAACAAGATGAAGACGGAAAAAATAATATTACTATATATATATATATTATACATTACAGTATATATTATTAAATAATATTCTTATAAATGTGCATTATTCATGTTTCCCCATGTTTTACAAATGTTTTCTAAATGTTTATCTAATTTCAATCTGCCAAAAGAACTTAATAAAGACTACATTAATATTATTCATGATTATTTTTATATTTGTATTTTTCGGTTCCTGATAAAATAAAATAAATATTTCTTCACATTCCTGCTAGTCATAATCATTGACAACAACCACAACCCCCCCCCCCACCCCTACAGTACACCAATGAATAAGAATGAATGACAAAACAACATGAATCAGTTAATGGGTTTTTTAACTCTCAATTCTCACAATGCTGTGCAAATCGGATTTACATTTCAAAATCAAGAAGGGATTTTCCAAAGCGTTACCGTCAACAAAGCCTCAAAGGGTTTGGGGTGGGGTGATTACACGCAGGCGCACTGAGGCTTTGTAGCTCGGCTATGGACGGATTAAGAACACAATGGCAATATTCAGAAAATTAACGACTCTGTGGAGAGAGGGGGTTGGGTGACTCATGCGCAGTAAGCCGCAAGCTCCCATCTCTAAAAGGATTAGAGTACACGCAGGTGCAGTGAGGCGATTGATGCTCAGCTAGGGACGGATTAAAAACACAATGACTAACTAACTTCAGAAAATGAATGACTCTGTGGAGGTGTCTGTCGATTAGAGTTTGTGTGTGCGTGGGGGAGGGATGAAGGATTAGTTGTGCATCAGTTCAAAGAAATAATATACTGTACTGTAGAGTACAGTAATTTCAAAAGGCAGTTCATCATAATACTGTAATTTGATCCCTACACCTCCCTAATACAGTACATAAAAAGCATACAAATCAACCATGTGCAGGCAAACGCACAGATTTAATATCGTAATATCAAGATTGTTTTTGCAGGCTTGTGGATAAAATAACAGTTAAAAAATCATAATTAAAAATTTGTTGGGGGGCACTCAAGCAAGCAGTGGTGGGTGAAGTTACAGGCGCATGAGCAGGAGTAAACTAGCTCCCATCTGAAAGAGGATTACACACAGGTGCACAGAGAGGTGATGCTCTGTGCAAATCAAATTCGAGAAGGGATTTTCCAAAGCGTTGCCGTAAACAAAGCCTCAAAATTCCCATCTCAAAGAGAATTACACGCAGGCGCAGTGAGGCTTTGTAGCTCGGCTATGGACGGATTCAGAACACAATGGCAAGATTCAGTAAATTAACGACTCTGTGGAGAGGGGGGGGTTGGGTGACTCATGCACAGTAAGCAGCTCCCATCTCAAAAAGGATTACACGCAGGCGCAGTGAGGCTTTGTAGCTTGGCTATGGACGGATTAACAACACAATGGCAAGATTCAGTAAATTAATGACTCTGTGGAGAGGGGGGGGTTGGGTGACTCATGCGCAGTAAGCAGCTAGCTCCCATCTCTAAAAGGATTACACGCAGGTGCAGTGAGGTTTTGTACCTTGGCTATGGATGGATTAAGAACACAATGGCAAAATTCAGAAAATTAACGACTCCGTGGAATTTCAAATCCTTGAGCTAGCGTTCATGGGGGAGGGGGCTACAGGGTACAGCTGCATGAAGTTCAAAGCTAAAGACATACTTTAATTTCAAAAGGCAGTTCATCATAATAATACACCCCCAAATACAGTACTTAAAAAGCAAACAAATCAACCATGTGCAATCAAACGCACAGGGTCTCAGTCAATAGCTACAGCATAGATTGAATATCGTAATACAGTAAGATGGTTATTGCAGGCTTGTGGAGAAAATAAAAATAAAAAAATTTAAATAAAAATTTTTTTTGGTCACTCACTCAGGCAAGCAAGCAGTGGTGGGCGAAGTTACAGGCGCATGCACAGTAAATTCCTGCTGTCAATCAGGAATGTGATTGAAACCAGACACATGTTCAAAGGAATGGTGTGGGAGAGATGTACTGCATTGTAGAAAAGATAAGAAGTTGAAATACACTGCAGTGCGGTTAAATATCCTGAGCAAGGGGAGAGCGCTGTATATGCCGAAATGTGACACTGTTACAGTACAGTACACGCCTATGCGTTTCAACAATTTTCAAATGAGACATACTGTACTGCAGAACAGCACTGCAAATGCATGTATACTTTAAATATGCAAATTTACAATTACTGCGCGAGCACACACAGACTGTGTACTGACGTAGGTTGAACCGCAAAGGTATTAGACTTCCAAGACAACAGCTCGCAAACGCCCCCCTGAGTTTTTACATGGCATTGCAGTATTGCAGACAGCGAGAATAAAATGCTAATATCACGAGCGCGAAAATAACGCAGTTCACTCCGGGCGAAAACGACAAAAAAACGCACCTAACCGGGATAATCTGAGAGCCGCGGATCTAGCCGACTTAGACTCAGGTCGGCCGCCACTGTAAGCCTATAATATATGTTTTCTTTATCTGTGCATGCAATGTCTTGTATATAATGTATACCATGTTCATTTATGTAACTGTATTTGTAACCATGTATTATTGTCTTAAGTCTATGCCCAGGACATACTTGAAATGAGGGGTAACTCTCAATGTATTACTTCCTGGTCAAACATTTAAAATAAATAAAAATAAAAAATATATCTGTGTGTATTATTCTTATTGTATTGGTTCTTGTGAGGGGTTATCCTGCCTACGCTGGGATCCTTCATAGGTGAAGGCGCTGTACTGAGAAGAGATAAGAGCTCCCCCAGGCTCCCAGCGGTAGAGGCTTAGGCCTCCTGTGTGCAACAGGTATATTCAGCATGCGTAGTTTCCTTAGTCATAGGGAAAGGGGGATACATGTACATACACAAGATAACCTAAATCAACCTGGAGTAGGTGATAGAAATACACATCACATCACAGTACACACAGTCAGCTAGTCATGGGTTAGTCAAAGCGGTTAATATTAACATTAAACTACACTAACTACTGAGCAACCTTAGTGGCTAGCAAAGCATTGCATAGTAAACCACTAAGGCAAACAAGTGGTAAGCCCCTACAACCACCCCCCAGGGGTTCTAACCACCCTCCCTAGACATCCACCCCCATCACCACACCCCTACAAATATAACCTGCCCTTTACTCTATAGCCAAAAGCCCTATTTGCCAAATGGGGCAAATAGTTCCTTTGGACATTAACAAGATAAAAATATGTATTAAACAAGTCCAGACATTACAAATAAGAAAATACATATACTGCTGCGGCTCATTTTATTCTAAAACATCGCCGCTTTTTTCCTGGCTATTTTCTTGAATGCGACGCATTTCACCGGGAGCATGCCGCATTCATTTTGCGTTCTCAGCCACGGGTCATGCGGTTGACGCGCGGTTGATGCGTTTGTTGAGAATGGTTCAGATTTAATAGGTTGCAATTCTTTGCGTGTCCGCCAGATGGCAGATATTCATGAATTGTAAAGCGCATGCGCTTCAGTAATGTGTCGACTTGCAGGTGTTTCGTTTAAAAAATATACCACAGTGTGCTATTGTAAATTGGCCTTGAGACTGAAGGAAGAGGTTGTAATAATGTATCAATTAAGGCTTTTCATATTAAAGAAAGACAAATACCAGTTTCTGTTATTCTCCAGAGACCCACCGCCATGAGTGTTCAAGTGCAGCCCATTTTCCAAAAACCCCACAGAAGTTACGCGTATTTGATATGGGCCGCGATTAATGTAACAGATGATAAGATGGCAACAGGTTTGCAAATTTATCAGTATTTTATCGAAAACTATGACTTTTACAAATTTTCACCAGCTCCTCATGTGTGGAAGTGTGCAATAAGGAAAAGGTTATGTAGCGATCCATGATTTTATCGTATTGAGCCACAATTTATTGGAGGGTATTGGTGTGTATCACCGGCTTTTTCCTGTATCTATGATCATGCAGACGGCAAAAGGCGAAAGGTCGTGTTAAAACCAACTAAGAAACGACAGTCGCTACCAAGCAATGCGCCAGAACCAGCAACAGCACCGGCTTCCAAAAACGGTCCCACCATCAGTGACAACCCTTGCTGTCTGTCCAGCAAGCCTGAGCCGGATTTCGCGTGCAGTTTCGATCAAGCTTGCATGTACATAAGCGATTTCCAGCCTCATCAGCTGACTGATGTAGTAGTCCCGCTGCCAACTATCAACTTGTATGATCAAGAACACTGGACTGGCAGTGGCCCGCCGCCGCGCCAGCTGAATGGGAAATTCTATGGTGAGTATTGTTGCCGTATTATTTTCTGTGTTTTATTTATTTTGACAATACAGTATCAATATCGGTGCGATTCAAAAGTCAAGCGATTTTCCTGTAAGCAATATCATTGGCTGAGCGGCTTCTACAGTACTGCAGATACTGGACAATTGGAACGCTAGGTGCATGCGCATTGGAGCCTTCTTGAAATGCATATGCGTTTCATCACATCACATTGACAGTAGGCGCATGTGAACAGGAGACACCCCCCGAGAAAATTATTGGCGGGACTGGCTGGGAACTTCTTTAGACCATTACGGTAAAACTTTTCTTTTTGTTTTTCCTCAGAAAAGAAAACGGCTAATGGAGGGATTTCGATGGATAATAACGCTTTGTGTAACAATGCCTGCCCATTGCTGAATCGGATTTAAAAATCCATGTACCGGAGTGTACAGTTTAGTGGCCGTTGTTATTGATTAGGATAGAATACTGTGCAGTACCTGAAACAGTATGCTGATGTTTTCCGACCGTACAGTATACACTATTTTTTTATATACAGTATACTGTGTAATAAACCCGAAAAAATTAAAAGTATGCATTTATTCTACATGTATTACAGTACATACAGTATGTGTCTTCTATGCAGTGCCAGTACATACAGTACAGTACAATATGTGGCTTCTATTTTTTTTAATACTCTTGTACTGGGCATGCCTACAGTATATAGTACAGTATGCCTGGACAGTAGTGTATATTCTAGAAACACTGTATTTTGTTACAGTAGCAAAGGAGCCAATGGAACAATGTAAAACAAATATACATGTTCTTTTATTGGTTGAGTAAGTACAAAAACATTTATTTACAAATACAATGTAGAAACATTTTAAGTGCACAGCAATTCAAAACATCAACAGGTGTATGGTTTACTGCTACTGTAGTGAAAACATTTATGTATAGAAAGTAAAAACATTTACAGTCAGTCAGTATGGTTTACAGTCACATGTTATATAAACAAATTCTTTATTCATAAAATATACAAAACGCAACATCTCCTTTATTAAAGAACGGCAAGTCAAAACATATACAGTGGGATGGTGTGCAAAACAGTCTGCACCAGTACAGTCCTCGAGGGCAGCAAACAGGCCCGGTTCTCAGGGTAACCTTTGAAAACCGTGCCTGTTTGTGGCCCTCAGGGACAGGAATTGTGCAGGTCTTGTGTACAGTAAATACAAACATTTTTTTTTTAATACAAGTTAAATCACACAACATCTCCTTTATTAAAGAAACATATACAGTACAGTGGGATGGTGTGCAAAACAGTCAGTCAGGCCTGCACCACTACAGTACTCAAGGGCAGCAAACAGGCCCGGTTTTCAGGACAACCTTGAAAATCGGGTCTGTTTGCGGCCCTCGGGAACTGAAATTGTGCAGGTCCTGTGTGTGTGTACAGCAAGTTAAAACATTTCTGTATAAATACAAGTTAAAACACAACAACATCTCCTTTATTTAAGTACAACATGTCAAAACATGTACAGTACAGTTCAGCATAACAGTATGGTCTTACAGTACCTGTGATTAAAAAAATTCTTTATTCATAAAATATACAAAACGGAACATCTCCTTTACACAAGAAAAGCAAGTCAAAACATTTGCAGTGGGATGGTGTGCAGAACAGTCAGGCCTGCACCACTACAGTCCTAGAGGGCAGCAAACAGGCCCGTTTTTCAGGACAACCTTAAAAACCGGGCCTTTTTGCGGTCCTCCGGGACTGGAACAAAACATTTACAAAACATTTTCAACAGTTGAACACTCACTCAAATGCGTACCTCACCAGATTGTCCTTCCATGGCTGATGCCTTGCATGGCGCAAAACGCCATTAATGCAGTCTCGAACGCCTTTCATTACAGGATCTGTAATTGAATAAAAGCACCGCAATTCCTCCAGAATGGTCTTCCTTACATTGTCAGGAAGCGCCTTTTTTACGCGATTTCCTTCGTAGTTCACTTTGAAGGCCCAGTCGCAGTACAACGAGTAGGGCACATGGTGCTTAAAAATGTACAAGGGGTGTACCAGCACTCATCACCCTATACTTCTTCCTGAGCGCCGGTGGCAGATCGCGCAGGGTGATGTTGGGTATCGATTCTAGCGAATGTAGGTCTTCTGTGAGCGGGTGTGCTTGAGGCGATGGGCGAGGGTAGGTTGTCTGGGAGGAAGCTTTCCTCCTGTCTTGATCGCTGTGTTGTCTCCTGGCGTGGTCTTGACACGGTTGTCATGTCCTCCTCAACGGCATGCATGTACACTACATTTTCTGGTTGAGGGGGTGCGCTTGGTGATGGAAGGGTGTCGATGCTCCCATTCATCATCCATGCCACCCTCCTGCTCCGGTGTTGGGGAAACAGGGGCATGAACACCAAGCAAATTATGTATACCCGCTATGTCAGCCTCTATCTTCTCCATCCGTCGATCCATCCGTTGATCTATATGTAGCATCCGCTGCTCCATATTTAGCATGGTCTCCAGAAGCAGATCTATCTTTGTCAGCATAATGGAGTCAACAGGGATATCCACACTTATCCCATTCAGCATCCAGTCTAATGAGCTGCTTTTTGTGCATGGCGTGTGGACATCTGGGTGGATGAGTGCTATGGAGGATGAGATGGGGATTCCATGGAGAGAAGCGTCAGCGTCGACGAAGAAGGGTGTAGGAGGTGACCTGTGGATATCCGGTAGAGGGATGGAGAAAGGGACCTCTGGATTTCCGGGCGAGAAGCAGAGTCGTCTAAGCGCAAAGGAGAAAGTGACCCGTGGATTTCAGAGGCACCAGTGGCAGCGTCGTCCGATACAAGTGGAGAAGATGGCCTGTGGGTTTCTGGGAGGGCGGCGGCAGCGTCGAGAACGAGGAGTGGAGAAGACGGGCTGAAGATTTCTGGGACAGCGGCGGCAGAGTCGTCGAAGCGTATGGGAGGAAGTGGTCTGCGGGTTCGATGGGTTGGCTCCCATTCGTTTTGCGTTGAGAGTACATCACCGTATTTCTTCTTGACATAATAAGGCTGACGTCTATTAAAACCCTTAGCCTTTGGAGTCAGCAGAAGGTTTTCTTTATTGGCCTTAGCCATTTGCTTTGGCGTTGGCTTGGAAATGGCTCCCGCCTTTCGTTTTTTCTGCATGACAGGCACGGCAGAGGCGAGTGGGTTCCTGCATCCGTAGAATCGGGGTTGCTCGATGGAAGCAGATGGCACAATGCAGTATCTGGACAAGGGCAAGTTCAGATAAAGATCATCGAGTGGTGGGCTATGCAAAGTGTGTACCCTTTTATGCATGGCGGCGAGGTACAGGTGTTGAAAGTGGGCGTACTCTAATGTGAGTCATTACCGTATAAATACACCATCCATTTTGTGGATTCACTGCACATTGAATACACATCGACTCAACATCGAATATACATTCTTGTGTTCGTATTTCTTTCTACTCGCAGCAATGATTGTTAAAAAGATTTCCAAGGATCTCAGCCTGCGAATTAAGGAGATGTACACGAGCGGACACCGAATTGCTGCTATCCAACGCTGGTTAACAACTTCTGTCCTCGTTGTGCCAGCAACCACCGTGAGCTATCATGCACACGGAAAAAACAGAGAACGCAAAAGGGCACCAAGGGTAACTAACGCGTACGTATATTTATACAACTTTAAAAAAATGTTTATATTAAATATTGTACTGTACAGTAGATCTACAGTACTGTATCTAATATTTTTTTTATTTCTGTATATTTATATTACAACAGTATATATATTTTGTATATTTATATTTATATTACAACAGTATATATATTTTTTATATTTATATTACAACAATATATATTTTGTATATTTAGATTTATATTACAATAGTATATATATTTTGTATATTTATATTTATATTTGTATTACAACAGTATATATATTTTGTATATTTATGTTTATATTACAACAGTATATATATTTTGTATTGATTATATTTATATTATAACAGTATATATATTTTGTATATTTATATTACAACAGTATATATATTTTGTATATTTATATTTATATTACAACAGTATATATATTTTGTATATTTATATTACAACAGTATATATATTTTGTATATTGCTGCATATTGATACTGTAGAACTGTGCTTGTGGCCTACTGCACTGTAACTCACCGGATTGTTTTTCTTTACATTGTAGGGAGACAACGCTTCTGGTGGACAAAATAAGTGAGGAGAATGATGAGAAGAGTGCATTAAGGGTCAAATACACTCTGCAGGAAAATCACAATCTCACTGTATCCGAGGCCAGCATAAAGAAGATGAGACGCAGCATTGGAAGGAAATATGGATGTGTGAGGATAGTACTGGACAGTACAGGAGGTAAAAGTGTTGTTTAGGAAACTGTACTGTACCGCTAAAATTATTTATTCCTTGTCATTATAGAGCGTACCCCATGATAAGGGACGCAAACAAAATCAAAAGAGTGGTCCAGGCCCAGGCATGGATCGACAGTGGTGAAACTTTCCAGGATTGCATCTTCACTGACGAGTCTACTGTGTCGCTGGAGAGATTTGCAAACTTTGCATTCCACAAAAAAGGCCGCATATCTATAAAGCCGCGGCCAAAACACCCCGTGAAGCTGCATGTGTGGGGTGCCATCTCTAGGCGTGGACCAGGATGCATTGTCATCTTTGAAAGTAAAATATATGAAATATAATGTAGCCTTATGCACTGTACTATACTAGTGTAGTCTTACTGTATGCACTGTACTGTACTATTGTGCAGTTTTTTGAGCACTTTTCTTTTCTTGTTATAGGAATCATGAATAAAGCTTTCTTCCAACACAAAATTGTCCCTGAGACGCTAGCGGAGTACGTGCGGTAACCGTGTTTCATTTTTTTACCACTGTTTTTACTGTGTACTGTATCTCTTAAACTAATTGTCCTTTTTTTCCAATGACAGATCGCCAGACTTCAATCCGATCGAAATGGTCTGGCATCAGATATAGGACCATATCCGGAAAGTGGTGAAACACTCCAAAATGTACGAGTTGACGAAAAGCATAATGAGTTTTTGGAACGATGCACTCACTGTGGAACGCTGCAATAAATATATAGACCATATTGCGACTGTGTTGCCCATTGTGATCGCGCGTAATGGGCAAGCATCAGAAAAGTAGTACTGTACAGTATGATACAGGTAAGTATGGCACAGATTTTTTCTTTCCTAATAGTCAGAGTATACAGTAAATGCCAAGGGGTCTGTCGTGCGCTTCGGTGCAATTACACAGGTCTGGACGAATCAGACACTGGAGTGATGCGAGGGAGCTATGCAGGGCCACAGAGGTAACCGGTGCAGGGGGAAGGGTATGATACTTCACCTGCTTCTTCGGTTTCAGCAGGTGAAGCTGCTCAAAGATAATGACATACTTTAATTTCAAAAGGCAGCTCAACATAATAATACACCCCCAAATACAGTACATAAAAAGCACACAAATCAACCATGTGCAGTCAAACGCACAGGGTCGCAGTCAAAAGCTACAGCACAGATTGAATATCGTAATACAGTAAGGTGGTTTTTGCAGGCTTGTGGAGAAAAAAAATTAGAATACATTTTTTTATTTTTTATTTTTTTTTGGTCACTCACTCAAGCAAGCAAGCAGTGGTGGGCAAAGTAACAGGCGCATGCGTAGTAATCACCTGCTGTCAAGCAGGTATGTTATTGAAACCAGACACACGTTCAAAGGAATGGTGTGGGAGAGATGTACTGCATTGAAGAGAAGATAAGAATTTGAAATACCCTGCAGTGCAGTTAATTATCCTGAGAGAGGGAAGAGCGCTGTATATGCCGAAATGTGACACTGTTACAGTACTGTACACGCCGATGCATTTCAACAATTTTCAAATGAGACATACAGTGGCGGCCGACCTGAGTCTAAATTGGCTAGATCCGCGGCTCTCAGATAATCCCGGTTAGGTGCGTTTTTTTTATTTTGTTGCCCGGAGTCATTCATTTTCTGAAGCTAGTCATTGTGTTTTAATCCGTCCCTAGCCGAGCATCAATCACCTCACTGCTCCTGCATGTACTGTAATCCTCTTTGAGACGGGAGCTAACGCATGACTCACCCAACCCCCCAAACCCTTTGAGGCTTTGTTTATGGTAATGCTTTGGAATATCCCTTCTCGAATCTGAAATGTAAATCTGATTTGCACAGCATTGTGAGAATTGAGATTTAAAAAAACCATTAACTGATTCATGTTGTTTTGTCATTCATTCTTATTCATTGGTGTACATAATGCAGTCTTCTGGCAGATTGAAATTGGATAAACATTTGTAAAACATGGATAAACATGAATAATGCACATTTCTAAGAATATTATTGAATAAAATACAGTATAATGTATAATATATATATATATATATATATATATATATATATATATATATATATATATATATAATCAAAAAATAAATAGATGATACCGTTCTGTGGCTAACGAAATGCTTTATTTTGTGCGAGCTTTCGAGATACACTGATCTCTTCTTCCGGCGATGTTACAATGAATGAAGCAAGGATAACTTAAAAACAGTGTCTCTTGGAATGTTATCTGTGCTGGTCCTTCCCCCGATGTGGATGTGTTTTATGGCTAGAGGTGTCAAAGGGTCATATATATATATATATAGTAATATAATTTTTTCCGTCTTTATCTTGTTCCTCATTCTGTGTACAGTACAGTAGTTCATTGAGAGAAGAGAGGTTTTGTGTACATCATTTACTGCTGTTTCTATACTGTACATTTGACTGTACAAACAGATTAGACTGCACACAACACCCCACCTCCCCCCAGGCCATCCTTTTTTCCTGAAACGACAAGAAAACAAAAAATTAGTGCAGTTGTGTGCGTACTGTATTATGGCATTGTGTGATGTGTAGTACTACTGTAGATGGCTGGTGCTGCTTTCTCTAAAATTGAGCAGTTACTGTACTCTACTGTAGGTGCATACTGTATTATGGCATTATGGCATTGTGAATGCAGTTAGTACTGTCAAACTTGTCTATACTGGAACTACTGTATATATGTACTGTATGAACTGTGCCATACTTACCTGTATCATACTGTACTTACAATACTACAGTGCAGTACTACTTTCCTGATGCTTGCCCATTACGCGCGATCACAATGGGTAACACAGTCGCAATATGGTCTATATATTTATTGCAGCATTCCACGGTGAGTACATTGTTCCAATAACTCATTATGCCTTTTGCCAACTCGTCCTTTTTGGAGGGTTTCCCCACTTTTCGGATATGGTCCTTCAGCTGATGCCAGACCATTTTGATCGGATTGAAGTCTGGCGATCTGTCATTGGAAAAATAGGACAATTAGTTTAAGAGATACAGTACATAGTAAAAACTGTGGGGGAAAAATAAGACATGGTTACCGCACTTACTCCGCTGGCGTTTTCACCCAGTTGATACCGCGCTCAAGGATATGCGCTGTTGACGCGGTGTGCTTCGGATCGTTGTCCTGGTAGAAACGGTGACCATCCGGGAACTCGTGTGTGATGTATTCCACTATCTCAGGCACAATTTTGTCTTGGAAGAAAGCTTTATTCATGATTCCTATAACAAGAAAAGAAAAGTGCTCAAAAAATAGCACAATAGTACAGTACAGTGTATACAGTAAGGCTACATTAGAACAGTACAGTGCATAAGGCTATATTATATTTTATATATTTTACCTTCAAAGATGACAACAAATCCTGGTCCATGCCTAGAGATGGCACCCCACACATGCAGCTTCACAGGGTGTTTTGACCGAGGCTTCATATATATGCGACCTTTTTTGTGGAATGCAAAGGTTGCAAATCTCTCCAGCGACACAGTAGACTCGTCAGTGAAGATGCAATCCTGGAAAGTTTCCCCACTGTCGATCCATGCCTGGGCCTGGACCACTCTTTTTATTTTGTTTTCGTCCCTTATCATGGGGTACGCTCTGGAATGACAAGGAATAAATAATTTTAGCGGTACAGTACAGTTTCCTAAACAACACTTTTACCTCCTATACTGTCCAGTACTAACCTCACACGTCCATATTTCCATCCAATGCTGCGTCTCATCTTCTTTATGCTGGTCTCGGATACAGTGAGATTGTGATTTTCCTGCAGAGTGTATTTGACCCTTAATGCACTCCTCTTATCATTCTCCTCACTTATTTTGTCCACGAGAAGCATTGTCTCCCTACAATGTAAAGAAAAGGCCACATGCACAGCATTACAGCACAGTTCTACAGTATCAATATGCAGCAATATAAAAAATATATACTGTTGTAATATAAATATACAAAATATATATACTGTTGTAATATAAATATACAAAATATATATATAGTTGTAATATAAATATACAAAATATATATACTGTTGTAATATAAATTTACAAAATATATACTGTAAACTGTTGTGATATAAATCTACAGAAATAACAAAAATATTAGATACAGTGCTGTAGATCTATAGTACAATATTTTGTATAAAAAAAAAATTAAATTTAAGTTGTATAAATATACTTACGCGTTAGTTACCCTTGGTGCCCTTTTGCGCTCTCTGTTTTTTCCGTGTGCATGATAGCTCACGGTGGTTGCTGGCACAACGATGCCAGAAGTAGCTAACCAGTGTTGGATAGCAGCAATTCGGTGTCCGCGCGTGTACATCTCCTTAATTCGCATGCTGAGATCCTTGGAAATCTTTTTAACGGTCATTGCTGCGAGTAGAAAGAAATACAAACACAGGAATGTATATTCAATGTGCAGTGAATCCACAAAATGGATGGTGTATTTATATGGTAATGACTCACATTAGAGTACGCCCACTTTCAACACCTGTACCTCGTCGCCATGCATAAAAGGTTACACACTTTGAACTTGCCCTTGTCCAGATACTGCATTGTGCCATCTGCTTCCATGGATCAACCCCGATTCTACGGACGCAGGAACCCACTCGCCTCTGCCGTGCAGAAAAAGCAAAAGGCGGTTGCCGTTTCCATGCCAAGGCCAAAGCGACAGGCTAAGGCCAATAAAGAAAACCTTCTGCTGACCCCAAAGGCTAAGGGTTTTAATAGACGTCAGCCTTATCATGTCAAGAAGAAATACGGTGATGTACACTCCACGCAAAACAAATGGCAGCCAAGCCATCGAACCCGCAGACCACTTCCTCCCATACGCTTCGACGACTCTGCCGCCGCTGTCCCAGAAATCTTCAGCCCATCTACTCCACTCCTCGTCCTTGACGCTGCCGCTGCCCTCCCGGAAACCCACAGGCCATCTTCTCCGGTTCTATCCGACGACGCTGCCGCTGGTGCCTCTCAAATTCACGGGTCACTTTCTCCTTTGCGCTTAGACGACTCTGCTTCTCGCCCGGAAATCCATAGGTCACTTTCTCCATCCCTCTTCGACGACGCTGCCAATTCTCTCTATGGAACCCCCATCTCATCCTCAGTAGCACCCATCCACCCAGATGTCCACACGCCATGCACAAGAAGCAGCTCGTTAGACCGGATGCTGAATGGGATAAGTGTGGATATCCCCATGGACTCCATTATGCTGACAAAGATAGATCTGCTTCTGGAGACCATGTTAAATATGGAGCAATGGATGCTACATATGGATCAACGGATGGATCGACGGATGGAGAAGATAGAGGCTGACATAGCGGGTATACATCATTTGCTCGGTGTTCATGCCCCTGTTTGCCCGACGCCGGAGCAGGAGGGTGGCATGGATGTGATGAATGGGAGCATCGACACCCTTCCATCACCAAGCGCACCCCCTCCACCAGAAGATGTAGTGTACATATATGCCGTTGAGGAGGACATGACAACCCCGTCAAGACCACGCCAGGAGACAACACGGCGACCAAGACAGGAGGAAAGCTTCCTCCCTGACAATCTACCCTCGCCCGTCGCCTCAAGCACACCCGCTCACAGAAGACCTACAATCGCTCGCATCGATACGGTGCCCAACATCACCCTGCGCGATCTGCCACCGGCGCTCAGGGAGAAGTATAGGGTGATGAGTGCTGGTGCACCCCACAAGTATGCCTTGTACATTTCTAAGCACCATGTGCCCTACTCGTTGTACTGCGACTGGGCCTTCAGAGTGAACTACGAAGGAAATCGCCTAAAAAAGGTGCTTCCAGACAATTTAAGAAAGACCATTCTGGAGGAATTGCGGCGCTTTTATTCAATTACAGATCCTGTAATGAAAGGCGTTCGAGACTGCATTAATGGCGTTTTGCACCATGCAAGGCATCGGCCATGGACGGACAATCTGGTGGGGTGCGCATTTGACTGAGTGTTCAACTGTTGAAAATGTTTTGTAA